>NC_135502.1:137132379-137407379 GCF_052857255.1 Amblyomma americanum
TCTAATTTCTGAACAATTACGCAATTTAAATATTCGCCCTCGAGATTGTTTATTGAAGCACCGTTTACTGTCAGGTGTTCTGCTGTTCTGATGATTCCGGATGGGCAACGCAGCCTGGAAAGCTAATATGGCATGGCTAAGTCATTCATGACGTTCCTTTTGGAGCTTTCCTCCTGTGGACTGATGAGTCATATCGGAACTAGTCATGACCCCTATTTTTTTGTAAAATGTGTAATTTTTGTAACTATGACAAAACTACGGAGTAACACTGCAAGCAGTTTATTTATCCAACGTATTTCAATTGTCAGCAATTAGGCGATTTAAATATTCTTCCTCGACATTGGTTATTGAAGTACCGTTTACTCTCAAGAGTGCTGTTGTTCTGATGATTCCGCATAGGCAACGCAGCTTGGCAAGCTAATATCGCATGGTTAAGTCATTCATACAGTGCTTCTTGCAGCTCTTCTCCTGTGCACTGATGAGTCACATCGGTACTAGTCGTAGCACTCCTATTGCAAGTGAACTCTTGCGCTGTCTTGAAACAAATTACTCGCCCAGGTTTTATACGTTGACCTCGCAACAAGTCGAGGCTGCAAAAAAATTCACGATGGGATCATCAGCATAAGTATTACCGTCGCTGGAAAGAGTAAAAATTATTAAATAGAATTGGATATTGTCCCACACCTATGTGCGAGGTTGCTCGAGAAACAATTTTACAAATTTGTAAATGATCCTTAGAAACTACGAAAACAATAATTCCAATATGTGTAGTCCAATTTATAGAATTTGCTTTGCAGCGAAACGCTAATTTGTAATCTTACTGAGCTTTGTCACAGTCCGAAATACATGTATTAATAGTCACAAAAAGAGATAGCATGCAGTATTTTTTACGGATGACTGCATTTCATTGTTTAATATAGTATTTATGAATATATAATTTATAAGCTGGTATTCTTTTCATTTCAGCAAAGCTATGGCGTAGGCAGCGGCATCTCCTCCCTACTGGTGTAAAAAGAACTTTAAATAAAAGGTGGCTTGCTCAGTTTTGAAAATTGTGCTGACCGCAGGAGACTGAAAGAACCTTTTTCGTCGAAAAAACATCAGAGTTTGTCTACGTAGCTCCGCATGCTTGTAACGTTGAGCGATGGAACTCCTACTTGAAAACAACTTGAAGACGCTGCTCTGACAGTCGATGGTTTTTTAGGTAGGTGACAACTTTACCAAAAATTCTCACGAACCGGCAATTCAGTAATTTCTGGTGCAAGCCAAAGGAAAGCGGTATAGAAATGTTCCGCATACTTTGAATGGCCTACTGCAGCTCAATAGCAGGCGTTTCTTGTTAACGCATTGCGCAGATGACAGACGACAACCATCTTCATGAGGGAAACAAAGGTCGGGTCATATAGCATTCCACCCCGCTGATTGAAAAGGCGGTAAACATTAAGAGAAAATCTTTCTCAAAAGACAAATAATGTTCGCAACATCCTGGCAGCATTCATTTGCGCACGAGGTCAAGTTCAACGTTTGGCAACGAGAGTTGGCACACAGAAGTCGTCTTAGTGCTTTCTCGCTTTCTTTTACTTTCCAGAAAATAATATTTAGGCCTCAAGTTAAAGGAGCAATCACAGGCCTACTGTATACATTTTCGAGGGACTTTAAAGCTAAAATGATGGTAGCACGGTAAATGGGATCCTGCAGGCCATGCTATTTAATTACGCTCGCATAATAGAGCTCGAATAACGCATCACCTGTGGTTTTTCGCATCCACAGCGCACGAATGGCGCCAGCTCGAACTTCCATGCTTTATCGGCGTGCTGGTTATGTGGCTATTCACCGCACGGCAACCACAGGTTATGCCCTTTGAGTCCAGAGACGAGGAGGCGACGACAGTATAGGTTGGTATCATTTATTTAATCTTTTGCAGGAGCAAGGAAAAAGCAGTTGACAAATCTCCGCAGGAAAATTCAGGCAGGTTGGATCAGCGACACCGCGAGTGGCTGGGAGCGAGGATCGCAGAGGTTAGAGAAGGGGAGTAGGAAAATATAGAAAGAAGGGTTTAACATCAGTTATGCAAAAAAGTGTAGCGAAAGCTCTGGCATGGTTAGACACGGTCCCTACTCCTCTCCTTCAATGGCTAATAAAGAAAGCGCGACTATGCGCGTTTATATAGCGCCATAGGCTGACGTCTCGTCACGTAACCTGGCGGTAGCACCACCTCGACAAAGCTCATTAAAGCAAATGTCAAGGGTCAAGGCCAAACGGCAAGTCACGATGGTGGACATGAGGCGCCGTCCTTGGTAGGCATGGTCCACCACGTGGTTTCAACTTGGTTAAACCTAGCAAAAAGAGGAAGCATTCCCTAATCGCCAAGGTCAAATTCTTGCAATGACCCATGGCCAATTTGTATTTTGTCAGCATGTCAGGAGTAAGCTTCGGGCCCAGTTCGGACAATGTCACGTTTTTGGGGTTGCTGGGGAAAAATTTGTCGGAATGACCTCTGCCGAATTGGAAGGTCTCCATATTGTCTGGCAGGTCAATTCTTATTGGTTTTTTTGGGGAAAGGAAATGGCGCAGTATCTGTCTCATATATCGTTGGACACCTGAACCGCGCCGTAAAGGAAGGGATAAAGGAGGGAGTGAAAGAAGAAAGGAAGAAGAGGTGCCGTAGTAGAGGGCTCCGGGATAATTTCGACAACCTGGGGATCTTTAACATGCACTGACATCGCTCAGCACACGGGCGCCTTAGCTTTATTCCTCCTTAAAAACGCAGCCGCCGTGGTCGGGTTCGAACCCGGGAACTCCGGATCAGTAGTCGAGCGCCCTAACCACTGAGCCACCGCGGCGTGGGCCAGGTCAATTATTGTTGAACACAGATTTTGGTTTCATTCGACCAAGGTCAAATTTCGGGGGTAGGCCAATTCATTTTTTTGGAAATGAGCCGGTGCATATTTACAGGTCACCATTGTACCGGCACTTCTCCTTTAAATTATAATAAGGCTTCGTTTTGTTTTCTCTGTTCTCTATGTTTTTTCTTTCGAACCTGCAGGCGATAGCGTTCCTCTTCGAAAAGTCGAGAACGTGTTAACAATTCGCGACACTAGGCTTAGTGCTCATATTTGATCAGAAGGTCTGACAGAGCAAAACAAGCATATAAAGAGACGATGTACAGGATAGCGCTACCCTTTCAGGAATACTTTATTACAAGGGAACGCACAGAATATAAGCAAGTGGTGACGAATTGTTTTCTTGTAGCAAGAATGGAACTCTCATTCTTGTGTAAGATGAGTGGAACTGAACCCATTATCCGGATCTACTTTTGTGATTGTGATAAGATTGAATCAGCTCTCTGCCGATCGCATCTTAGCATTTTTAAAAGCCATATTATTGCCTCAGGGCATAAAAGAGAATGTATTGAAAGATGACAATGGTGCTTAAATAAATGAAAAAAAGGTACGCGAATCTAATGATGTCCAGGAGTGAACCATGATGTGGCATGGTCACATTTCTTTAAGATGGTTCTGTCATACAGTAGTGCCCTGCACTCCTATTATCACATTTTCCACAATGCAAAGAAAGGTTAGAGTCAATGCCTATTCTTAACGAATTCTTCTGCTCCCGAGGCCTATCATTAATACATCGGCGTCTTTGGACGATCTATACGTTCCCGCAAGTGAGTCGGATGCTGTAGACCACTCCTTCCGTGAAGACTGCTTGGCATGTTTTGCTTTGCGCTCAAGTTTTTCTTCCTTTTGCTCAGAGGTGTTCTTAAACACGCTGCTAAGCTTACATGGAGCGGAAGATAAAATCTTTGACCTTGTATTTTGTGGCGACCTTCTTCAGGTTGGGGGCGGCACGGTGCGTGTGTCAAACTATAACAGGTTTCATCCTTTGTGCAGAATCATCGCTTCGTACCCTTCTTCCTGCTTTCACTTTTTGCAATTATTTTTTGGCAACCGCAGACAGAAGCAGTATGAAACCGAGCCGATATCAGTTTCGCAATCTTTCTGTCAAAGCTGGTTTTCACCCAATGTTAATAAGCCTTACGGGGGCTTCAATGTAGGCACATCGAAGTTATCGCGCGGTTAGCGATTATAGAATGCGTGGAATCGAAAGGCAGCAGTACCTTTTGTCAATGTTCTTTATACACAAATCCCATAAATAACTCGCCTCGTTTAGGTGTAATGTCATCGAGAAAGGTTCGTTGCAAATTGTGGTGAACAGATTCCTTTAACAACTGTAATATGACTTGATGGGCATTGTTCATTTGGAGTGAATAGCTCAATAGAATTGATTGAATTTTTCAGAGACAACGCTCAAACAGGGTGCATTATTTATGCGGATGTTTTTGACCTGGTTTATTCCAGTCCGCATAAAGACTTGTTCGAATCTGTGATTTCCAGCATTGACAAAAATCGTGTGGCGGGTGTCCAGAAAGCTGCTGGAAGTTCCGTTGATAATTTTTCGATGGTCTTTGAGTTTACCCTGTGTTCTTCTATTGTCTCCTTCGAAGATAAACTTTACGTTCCAAAGACGAGTATTTGCATTGCTTCATTAGTTTTCTGAATCTTGAGCATTATTTTTTCTTGCAGAGGAAGATAGTTTTTTCGGAGATCATAACCAGAGAAAACACTGTTCAGGCTTTTAGAGACGCCGACAGTCTCCTGGTTATTTTAAAAGACAGCTTGCTTTGACCTGGCAAGACATTTCCCGGACGTTTTAACTCTATTCAAACAGCGCAGCAAATCGTTAGATCTTTCACAAGAAGTCGCTATTGACAATTCCTTACAATTTTCAGATTTACATCATTGTCATAGAAGTGCAGGTATGAATGTACAGCCCCACGCCAGGAAACAACTGCTGCTGTTCAATTCTGCGTATACTAAAGCCGTTAAACGAGCGACGCCGTCGCTGTGCCTGCATTCAAGTTTCAGTAAGTCATGTTGCCATTTCGTGAAATTAGCTTTGACAGATAGATTGCAAAATTGAAATCGGCTGGGTTTCCCACTTTCTTGCTGCCAGCGGTTCCTGAAACATTACTTTAAAAAGTTAAAGCAGACAGGACGGTACAAAGCGATGGTTCTTCACAAAGGATCATACATATTGTGGTTGCGTACACGCACCGTGTCGCCCATAACCTGAAAAAGGTAGCCATAAAATACAAGCCTAGAATCATGTTTTCTCCTTCATGTAAGCTGGACAGCTCCTGTCAGAAAATGCCTGCACAAAAGAAGAAAATCTAGGTGCAAAAAGAAAACTCCTAAGCAGTATATATGCCGCAAAGAAGTAGTTGTGTGTATCATTCCACTCACTAGCCGGAAGGTATATATCGGCGAAGGAGGCCCATGTGTTAATGATAGGCTTCTCGAGCACTAGAATGCTTTAGGAACAGGCACCGGCTGTAACCTTCTCTTGCATTGAAGAAAATGCGGTATTGGAAGTTCCCTTGCACTACTTTATTACATATCGGTTTTGCGAAAAATGCCAATATGTGACTGGCCGAGAGCTGGCTGAATCTTATCACGCTGTACCAAGTGCACCCCGCTGCGTGAGTTCAGTTTCACTGATGCTACAGAAGAATGAGAGCGCCTTTCTTGATAGATATTTAAAATTGTAACACGGTGGCAACAAAACAATACCTCAGCTTTAGTATATATTCTGTATTCGCATGTAACAAAGTATTGTTTAAAGTGTCACGCTGTCCTCTTTAATGTAGGTTTAATTTAGAGTGTTTTACGTCCCAAACCGACTCAGGCTATGAGGAACGCCTTCTTGAAGGGGTCCTGAAATTTCGATCGTCTGGTGTTCTTTATCGGGAACTGGCTTCGCACAGTACACTGGCCTTTAGCATTTCGTCTCCATCGAAGTTCGACCGTCGTGGCCGAGATCGAACCCGCCTCTTTCGGGTCAGCTGCATTGTGTCATAACCACTGAACCACCCCATCGTGGCGGCCGCTCTATTGTGCACCGTCTCTCTGTGTCGTTCTTTTGCGCTGCGAAACTCTGTAAACAATCAATGTGTTGCTATGCTGTGCTTCTCATTGTTAAGCCAGGAAGAAAATCAGGCACAAAATTATTAACGGCTTTTGCGATGTATAGAGCTACCTCTCTAAAAATATCATCTAGCCCGGTTGGGGCCGGCGCTCTTGAGAGAGAAAAGCTCGGTCGAGACAAAAGACGACTACATGGGACTTAGCGGTGAGGGAGAGGAGAGAAGCTATTCAGAGGATTCCGGAACGCTCCTAGAGTGCGCAAAAGGAAGTTGCAAAGATGATAAGAGGCTGGGAAATGACGAAGGAAAGGTGATAAACTATTGTCTGAGTGCAAGAGAAAAAGCAAGAATGAAGGACGAGCTTCATATTCTGCTACGGAAAACTTGGTAGCAGAAAACGAGGAGTTCGGTCCTTGGTTTTACCAAACAGCTCTCAACAGCGCAATATGTGCGGTCATGTAGGGCAGGCTCATTATTTCAATCTAGGACAAAAATGATACTATGGAAATGCCAAAAATATGAACGATAACTAAAATTATAATGCACAATGCGCCCTTTTAGATTGGTTAATAAATGTGGACAACAAGGGACGCTGAGACACGTCCAAACAAAAATTATAAATGCAATGACTGGATTATAGAAAAACGACGAGTGCACTTTTAGTGCACAACAATGTAGACCGGTCGACCTCTGGCATGCTCATGTGGCCCGACTCTGTGTGTCTGGGCAAGCTCGACATGGTGCAAACCGCTACTCCAAAAATGCACCCCGTTCAAATTGATGGGGATCGATTTGCGCAAAGAAACAACAAAATAAACAGAAACGAGTAGAACTGCCAGTGCTTTTAATAAATAAACGCCATTTTTTCAAGCGAGAACGTATGCAGGACCGACCAATACAAGATACCCAAAAAACACAGTAAGGTACCAAAAAACATTTACACGATTAAAAAGCACGGCTAGGGAAGGGAGCTGCGTTTTTTGTTTTGTTTTGAAATTTAAGATTTATAACTTTTTTTTCGTCATCTGCCTCTTCATGCAGTAAATCTACCGCACGTTGTTCACGACTGTTGTTTATTCGCAAAAAAAAGCCGCATCCAGCTTTAATCACACCGTCTCTTCTATCCGAATGCGCCATGAACGTAGTTATATTTAGCAACATACGAATAGCGTATTTATTTCTTATTTCATTGACGAGGATTCGATGGGCGAGGAATTATTTCGCAACTGTGTTCGTCGTCACTTTGCTGAGATTGTGAGCTAAGGGCATTTTTCACATGCTTTATGGCTCCGAATACATAAGCGAGCAAGAACTCACCACATGCCAATGTTTTAACGACCAATGAGCACGTAAACTGCGGTATGGGCTAATGGAAAATTTTTTAAATCGTTTCAGTGAACAACGACTCGCTACAAGTCGAAACAAGGTATCACATACTGTGAATATAAGATTGAGCTACGGATGAGACATTTTAGTGACCGCTGTGTCGTTTGGTATCCACTTTCTTGCGTACCCACTAGCCCAGCCGATGTAGTTGAAAAATGTAATCGATGTGAAGTTGAGCGCGTTTTTGTTACGAAATGCGCTTAAGATTTTGAGTTATACTGTATTGTTGTAAATATTAGCGGGGACAAGCATGAAATGAACTCTAGGAAAAGCGCAGAGCGTCCAAGGCGCCCATTCATAGTGTTGGTTCACGCTAGCGTGTCTTCGTTTTCGCCCACTTAATTCTTTTCTTTAATGTACAGTAGTACTATAGGTTCTTAATAAGCTTGTTTTTTTTAGAAAAGTTAACCACAATAGCTTCCCGGCTAGAAAACGCTCTCTGCTCTGCTATTTTTCCTTTCAAAGGCTCATCTCTGTGCGGAAGACAGCGTGATCACTGGCACTTCCGGCAGAAAATACTCAACAGGTCGTGAATTTGTTTATGCCTGCGCTAATATCTTGTAACACTATGTCGTAGATTTAGCCATATGCCATTTATATAATCGTTTATATAAATAGAGGCTGGATAAATTTTGTGTACCATTTTAGCGAAGATTGTGTGGTCTTTGGCGTCAGGCAACCATGTTGATTTGTTACGTTGTAGTGTCAGTTAAAAGCTAGTTTTCATTGCTGAAATTTTATTTGTTCTTAAAATATAAACGCGCCGAGAATAGGAGCTAAAAGTATCGCATGCGTCTAACACTATTAGTAAGCGAGCATGTCTGAGCGCTACACCACAAAGCAATTAAGTAAGGAAACATGCGAGTGGTAGAACTAATTTCTGTTCCGACCACATTTCTGTTAGTGCTGACAGATAATTTTAGAATTCAGGGAAATCTACGTGTTGGTTTTTTTCTTTGCCCATTTTAAAGTGTCTTCCTTGGTTGAAATTTTGCTAGTTATTTCATAGAAACTGAAGAACATCTTTTTGCACCTATTTATTTTCGCAACAGCAATACCAAAATAGTGAGAAATATGTAATTTTTCCCGCTATACTGCCACTTATGAAGTGAGAAAAAATTCAGAACTTTACAATGTTCTTGAAATAAAAATATGGGTATATAGTATTGCGATATACAGAATTTCACTGCGGTGAGACATCAGCAATTCAATGATTGCTTCGCACAAGCACAGATGTTTCGCACAAGCACAAGAACGGAAACGACGTTCCTGCACCAAATGACAAGAACCACCGCGTTTAAAATATTGTTGCCTTGATGACAGCTCAATTCAGCTTACTTCTTGATCATATCGCGTGCTTGCACTGCAAATATATGTAATTCCTGGTACATATATTCTAAATGAGAGTGTACAGCATATTACCAACAATAAAACAACCTCAAAAACAAAGCTGCATTTTTTTACAACTAATGGTATTATGAATCACAGGGCCATCGTTACATGCATCATTTGCTGGCAGTGCAAATATACGGAAAAGAGCAGCGAACTATAGTCATCGTTGGAGGTGCCTTGGGGTGGCATTGTCAATAAGAGGAAAAACAGAAAAGTGGGGGCGACATTTGGAGGTGTAATGAGGTGGCAGTGCCAATATGTGGGCAACAGCGGTAAGTTGGGTTTTTGTTAGAGGCCTATTAAAGTGGCGTTGCCGATACGCGTTTGCATCGCGTCTTCATCTTACAATTCCTAACTGGAATATGTTAACGACCACCGACCACCCCATTTTTCAGGAATTTTGTTTAAAAATCTGCATGTCAACCTCTTAAATAACATAATCAACTTCACAAAGGACCACATTTAATTATTCGCGGATATAATTAACTGGAATATTGTCTAATGTCATTAACCGTATCAGCACAGGACTTGGTTAATTCTGTTGAACTAACCTTGGATTTTAACTAAAGAAATCTAACAATCTTCGCGTGGTATTAAAAGATTAGAATTCCTTTTCAAATTGGCTCCTGGCAATGTAAGCTCCATGACCGTCGTTGATTGTTTCAGGTATCCCAAGGTACTCGATTTGACTCTAAAAATGCCGTCATGCCAACGCAGCCTGTCCCGTAAAAAGATCGACTACAAGAGGGCAAAATACGATGCCATTAAACTTGGCTTGCAAAACTTCTACGATCCCTTCCTGCCGTTCTTACCTAATCGATATGTTAGCAAAAAGAAGCTACAATTTAAAGTCAATCGACGCAAATCATGAACACCTACCCGGTGTTTCAGCGAATACTTTGAAATTTTTTTTATAATAGGCTTTATGGGTATAAATATGGCTTTTGCGGCATGGTATTACCACCGTTCGCGGACACCAGAAAACCGGTGAATTGTATTAAGTACTATGATGGGTAAGTTTTTTTTAGCATTTTAACTAATACAGTTAGGCACCTAGTGGCCCCTTAAGATTTGTCGCCGGTCGTTGGTATTAGCCACGTCATGTTTTAGAACTTCTAAAACGCGATATCCTTTGTGCTGTAGCTGAAAAAATTGGTTGTTTTTGACTAGTTACGTGCACTGGAGCGGTTGCTTTGCCTGCATGCTTTCAAAGGCGCATGTATTTTCACACAATGCAGCCAGATTTTGTCGAGCCACAGCGGCGAAAGTAATTGTGTCTTCAAAATTTTAAAAACTGATTTCGCTCTTAGTGACGACCACAGTTGAGCAAATGCCTTCATTTTTAATTTTCCTCCCTCACCCTCACTCTTGAATCAATGACCTTCTCTCACCCTCGCCCTTATTTTGCAAAGATGTCCGACCCTCTCTCCCTCTGACATCATCGCCCCTCCCTCGTCCTCACTAACAGTTGTTTAAATACTACATTTATTTTTGTAGTCGGCAAATTCTCGTGATATTACTGAGTAATAAACATATAAGTCACCCCCTCAATGCACTACTGGGCGAGAAGGTAAATGCTTATATGTGTGTATGCGTGTACGTGTGTGTGTTGCTTGAGTTAATACGTCAGACAAAACCGCAACAGCTACGAGTTCAGGCCCAAAATACCACTCTGCTTTAACTTTTGGCACCCACTGCAAGCATACATGTGTCCTTCACTTATAACATTTCATTGTTATCTATATGCACTGGAAATATGAGTCAGCGCGTAGATGTGAGTGTGTAAAAAAACTAATGTGCGCCAAGAATATTTACACGCAATGCAGTTGCACTTTCAACTACAAAACAATAAGTGCTAAGTACAAAATAGACCCAGAACAAGGAAAGTTTGTAGGTCGCTTGTTTATCATTACCCGATTAAATTGCGGTAGCACTGCGCCTCCTGAATTTCACTGCTTCAAGTCCCCCGCCATTTTGTGCGGTTTGCTGCATGCTCGTCTGATGACGCTTTCATGCGCACGGACAGAAGATGATGAAGACCACGCTTTCAAACAAGCGAGAATCGATCCCTTTCGGCCACAGGCGGGCGTGGTCTCACTGGGCGGTGACTGTTCGTATCACTAGCTTCTGATTGCTTGATTGTCTTTCGCTTTTGCAGGGCGCTTGCAGGTCGCTAGGGACGCATGTCGACGTCCTCTCCTGGCCAGGGGAACTCCCTCTGGTCGGCCAGCCTCCCCCCTAACCAACTCCCCCTGGACGCCTTCTTTCGGGGTGGCGTCGGCACTATTCCCGTGGCCTTGGTTCCATCAGATGGTGGCGCCGTTCGACTTAATAACCCGGATGCGGTTCAGACTGCGCTACAGGCGATTACGCCTCACTTCATAAAAATCTGTGATGTCCGGCAGTACGGCAGAGGAGGCGTGGTGTGCAGGTCGGCCGACCAGGCCTGCATCATGGATTTGTTAACGTGCACAGCTTTTGCACGCCAGTCGGTAAGCGCATTTATACCGCCGCACTTGGCGTGCTCTAAAAGTCTGGTGCGAGGGGTTTCTGTACATCGGTGCACTCGGGTCGTCGAGGAAACAAAACTTCCAACTGAAACGATAATTGCCACTTTTGCGGGTCTCTCCTGTCCATCTGAGTTGAAGGTGTGGCCCCTGGTTTTCAGGGTCGATCCGTATTCTTCAAGGCCACTTCAATGCCGCAACTGCTGGAGGTTTGGCCACAGCGCGAACGCCTGCAATTCAAGCTCAAGGTGCAGTGTGTGTGGTGGTAATCATGATCGTGAAGGAAGGTGTTCAAAAGATGAGATGTGTTGCTTGTGCAGCGGTAGTCACTGCGCCACATATTCTAATTGTCCTGCAAGGGCTGAGGAGGTTAAGGTGCTGGAAGCGTTAGAAAAGCGCCGGTGCTGAAGGCGCGAGGCTATGGCTATTGTTAAGGAAAGGACGTACGGGTACTCAAGTGTGGCAGCACGGCAGACGACAGCGGTCGTGGATTCAAGCCTATCAGATGCGATTTCTACAGCGGTTGAAAAGTAAAGGGCCAAGGTCATGGATCGGCTAGTGAATTCAGTAACAGAGTGCATATCGCAAGTCATGGTGGGGCAAATGACCTCTTCAATAATGACCTCCAATGCTGCGTTGAAGTCATCCGTGGATCCTGCAGTACCTACTGAACTCAGTGCGGAGACGCCTTCCCTTGTTTCAATGCAGCCGCAAAAAGAGCGCACGCCTCCAACTCATGTACCTGAAGTCACGACCGGAGCAATTGATGGGTGTGTTGAGCTGATGGAGCTCGATGCTCGAGCTCAGAAACGTAGACGGTCTCCTTTGGCCGTTGCTGGCCCGTCTAGCTCCCCTCAATGCAAAACAAAAAAGAGTAATTCAGGAAAAACTGGTCACCACAGCATTTTGGAAAAAAACAGTTGCTGCTGCAGATCTCTCGGCAGAATAGGGTATCTGAGAGTGCTGCAGTGGAACTGCCGTTCCATTCAATCAGCCTTCACTGATTTAGTAACTCTTTCAAATCGATTTTCTACTCATGTCATTGCGCTTCAAGAAACCTGGTTGTCGAAAGAGTTTTCATTTCAAATGGAACATTATTGAATTTTTAGAATGGACCGCCCATACAGGGGGGCGGTTTGCTTCTGTTGGTTTCATCCAGATTCTGTCACAAGGCACGATTGGTGTTTCAGCGTGTGGACGCTCATTGCGAAATTCAGGCAGTGGCTCTTTCAGTCCCTGGTTTCCTTCCCATTACTGTCGCAAATGTATATTGTCCATCTGGGGTTCATGACACACGGCCATTAGATTCCTTACTCTCTGTCAGCAGATCACATGTGTTGCTTGTTGGGGATTTCAATTCGCATCACTTGACTTGGGGTTATCGAACAGACCAGTGCGGTTTCCGTTTACGGGATTGGGCTTGTGTGAATAACCTAAACTGTCATAACTCGGGTTTTCCGACCTTTCTCCGTGGGCACTCCCGACCAGCATTGGATTTAACGTTTTCAACCCCAGGGGTAGCAGTTTCCTCCTGGACTCTGGTTGACTCTGCAACAAACAGTGACCATTTCCCACTCACTTTTGACAATGTGTGTCCGATGACTTCGATCGGCGGATTCAGTTGCACCCTAGTCGATTACAATAAGTTCAAAAGTTCACTCAGTTCGGAACTACACTCTTTGCCGAATTTGTCTCAGGAGAGCAGGGTGTTAGGCTTATGCTCTATTTTAGATCGGGTACGGAGGCAATCAGAGTTTACAGAGTGCGATAGCATAGGCACTTCTCTGAGCCCTTTGTGGAATGCAGAATGTTTAAAGGATTATAGGTGGCGCAAGGCAGCCTGGAAGAAACTTATCCATAATGAATGTCCCCGGAATTGGATCGATTATAAGTTTCTTGCAGCTACCATCAAGCGCACAGTCGCTAGGGCAAAAGAAAAATATGATGAAGAGAATTATGACCATCTATCAAAATCTAATAACAGACAAGCCTTGTTTCGCTTTCTGAGGTCAAGGAACAGGCTGCCACCGCCTCACAACATTCCCTCTAATGTGCTGACTCCAGTAGAGCTTGCCAGGTCATTAGAAGAAATTTGCAAAGGCTTGGAACAACGTTTTTCGGCCTCGCTCTCTCGCCCAAAACTGCTTGGGAATCACTATGATGATTTCCTTAATGTCTCGGTTTCTGAGCTCTCCCAGGTGATAAATCGGTTACCTTCTGCAGCTCCTGGTCCTGACCGTGTCACCTCTGCGATGATTAAAATACTGTTCGACGAATCCCCCAATGCTATATTGGAGCTGGTAAATTACTCTATTGGAACCCCATGAATCCCGGA
The DNA here is from genome assembly GCF_052857255.1 of Amblyomma americanum. Taxonomy (NCBI): domain Eukaryota; kingdom Metazoa; phylum Arthropoda; class Arachnida; order Ixodida; family Ixodidae; genus Amblyomma; species Amblyomma americanum. The sequence continues at coordinate 137,145,989 of NC_135502.1, forward strand.
TGTAAGGCGTGTTTCCAAAATTATCCCGGTGCTTAAAAAGCCAGGCGAAAGGTTGGTCTTTGACAACATTGGACCAATTTCATTGACATTGAATCTGGTGAAATTGGTTGAACGCGTGCTGTATGGACGAATCATGCCCATTATTACTGAAAAGGGACTACTTAACCCCTGTCAGATTGGTTTCTAGCCTGGGTGCTCTATATGGTGTGTGCATACTGACCTCGAAAGCCGTGTTCGACTAGCGCGCCGGCGTCCACAGTATGCTGCGCTGCTAACTCTAGACATCTCGAAAGCATATGACAGTGACGAACATGGGCCTCTGATGTACAGACTACGGGCTCTGGGCTTGCCAAGTTATTTTGTGAAATGGGTGTCAGCTTTTGTGGCTGACAGAGAATTTTATTGTTGTCAACGCGGAGTTTCTACAAGGAAATTTCATCAATCTAGAGGTGTGCCTAAAGGTGCAGTTCTGTCCCCTGTTCTATTCAACCTCTTACTCAGTTCGATTCCGACTTCCCCTGACGTGACTACGTACGTGTATGCAGACGATATAGCTTTCTTCTGCTGCGAGTGATTTACATTCTGTGTATATGGTTTTACAGTCATATTTAAATTCCCTTGACCGATGGTTATCTGAAATACAGTTAAGTCTTAATGTAAACAAGTGCGCTTTGTTACCTTTTCCAGTTACTCAACAGGTGCACATTTCATTGTCTTATCGTCATCATGTCATTCCTCAGGTATGTTCCCTAAAGTATCTCGGGGTAACTTATGACTCCTCTCTCTCTTGGCGGCCACATATAGATCTTGTTGCTGCGAAAGGGATTCGGGCGGTAGGCCTTCTGCGAAGGAGGAGTAGCCCTCGCTGTGGTATGCGCAGACATGCTCTTCTGCTGATTTACAAAATGTATATCCGGCCAATCTTGGAATTCGGTTGCGTTTTGTTTTCTGGAGCAGCTGCATACAAACTGCGCCCACTTCTGCTCTTAGAGCGAGAAGCTCTGCGCCTGTGTTTGGGTCTCTCTAAATACGTGGCAAACAATGTTTTGTATCTGGAAGCGCGGGTGCCGTCTCTTACTTCAAGGTTTCGCCTTTTGACAGTACAAACGTTTTTAAAGTTTTGCGACTCGGAGCAGCATGCATCCGAGTTGATCTTCCTAAGGCAGCGAGCAGAGTTCGTGGGTGTAGGATGGTCTCGCCTTCAAACTCCCCAAATCGGTTTCGTTGAATCTTTGCCGGGCCCACTCAACGTGCGAATACCTGAAATTGTTCCGGTGCGGTCCATCCCCGCAACTGTGTCTATCATATACGATGACATTTATCCATGTAATGCAAAATTACTGCCTTTCTCATGGTTAAATGGTATGTTGCAGCGTTATTTGTCGACCTTCAGCTCGCATGTTGCAATTGCGACTGATGGCTCGGTGTGTGCAGAAAAGGCAGGTGTAGGTATTTACTCCCAGTCCCTTGACTGGTCTTTTTCTCTCCGTCTCCAAGATTATCTATCTGGCTGAGTTTCTAGCAGTGGTTCTCGCTCTGCGCAAGGTACCAATTTCTTTATCAGCACTAATAATAATTACGGACTCGTTATCTTTATGCACTTCCCTCTCGGCGTCCACTGAATCGCAGCTCTTTCGGATACTAAAATTCCTGATCCCTCCACACATCACATCAACTCGATTTTTTTGGCTTCCTGGGCACAGGGGTCTTCTTTTAAATGAATCAGCTGATGCTATAGCGAAGGCAGCCCTGAGTGGACCGATTGTTGACCCGCTTCCAACAACTGCTTACATCACGGCGGCACGCTTTCGACGGTACACTGTAATGAACGAATTGGGCGCATCAGCGCTTACTTCCTTGGACGACTTCCAGCACCTACTGTTCCCTTGGAGAAGCTCAGTCTGGCGATCGCGCAATCTTGAAGTTTCCTTCACGAGGCTTTGTTGCCGGGTGCCGCAACTAAATTTTTATCTCTACAGGTCTGGTCTGGCGATCTCCCCATTGTGTCCGTATTGTGCGGAGCCGGAAACAATAGAGCACGTTCTTCTTTTTTGTCGTCGCTACTCATCGATTAGGAGGCGACTATTAGAAGTTCCAATACAGAATCTCAGTTTGCGCCTCTCTTCTGCGGTTGTTCTGTCTCTTGACGCTTCTATGCTTGGCCATACCAATGGGAATGTTTGCTCTGCCGTTCAAAATTATCTCCTAGAATCAAAACGTCTACCATCATGAGCTTTCGTCCTGCTCATCCCATTATCAACTTCTGTATTTCGGTTTTTACAACCACTTATAGTAATCCCTACCCCTTCTTTGCCTAAATTTTAGTTTGTATGACCCCCCTAACCTCCTGCAACTACCTCGGCTACGGAAACTGTGCGATCCAAATTTTGGTAGGTCATCCCATGCTTGCCACATGCAACTGGTCATTTAAATAGTCACCGCCTGGTTATGGCCAATCCCCCTTGTGGGTATGTGCCATTGTGTGAGGTCAACAACAAGAACAACAACGACTCGTAGTTCAACACGAGTGAATGCGGGTAGGCGACGAAGACAACGACATTGCAAGCACAGATTTTTTGGGAGGCATCCAACAACAACAACTGAGCTTCTGTCCTGCTGCGGGGTAGCGGCTAAGTACCTGACGGTTTTTCTCTAGCATGCTTAATTTATTATTCTTCTTGTGTGTGCCTCCTCCTGTTCAAGGGTGATCGGGCGCGCGACGAGAGCTTAATGTCTACCTCTTCTCACGGCCAGGGCTTTTCCTTTTTTCAGCCTCTCTTCCTGAGGGCCAGCTCGCAATCTATCTTTTTCCGCAGTGGCTTTTGCAGCATTCCTGTCGCTTTAGTGCCTTCTGAAGGGGGCGTGATCCGGTTGAACAACCCGGAGGCAGTGCAGGCGGCTCTTCAAACTACATCGAAGCAGTACATGCGGATCACTGATGTGCGGCAGTTCGTCAGGGATGGTATCTTGTGCAGGTCACCGGACAAGGACTGTGTACAGGGCCTGTTGAAGTGCACGTCTTTCGCCAACTACCCGGTGAGCGCATTCATTCCGCCTCACCTAGAGTGTACCAAGGGCTTAGTCCCAGAGGTCGCCTCTTGATGAAGCCCCGTGGAAACGCTTGTGAACTTCTAGTCTGCAGGAGTGATTTCTGTGCATCGATGCAGCGGAATGGTCGACGGAGTAAATATTCCTACGGAATCCGTCATTGCCTCATTTGCAGGAATGTTCTGCGCATCGAACAGAAAGGTGCGGCCACTGGTGTTTCGAGTAGATGCATTTCACTCTCAGCCCCTTCAATGTCAGAACTGCTGGAGATTTTGCCACAGCAGCAAAGCCTGCCAATTGGACTTACATTGCTGCGAATTTGGTGAAAGTCATAATAAAAGGGAATGTACCGAGCAGCAAGAGAAATGTTGTTTGTGTGGTGGTGCCCACTCTGCAAATTCGCCTGACGGTCCTGCAAAGCTGAAGAAGTTCCGTTGCTCGAGATTATGGGCAAACGCAGATGCACGCAGAAAGAAGCTTTTGCCGCAGTCAGAGAGAGCCTCAGACTACTCTGGTGTGGCCGCCAAATGCCCACGCAAAGTGCATGCCAGTTGGTCTCAGCGGCAGTTGAGAACGCTATGGCAAATGCGATGTAACGCTTTAAAGAAACCGTATCGATGTGCACTACGCAGGTCATAGCTACCCAGGTGACCAATCTGCGGCAGGTTCCCACCGCTGCGCTTTGTCTTCATTGGCTTCAGAAGCTACTCATCCTTCTGTGGTCATCAACTGCGCTCCACAGGGCGAAAATCAATATGAGCAATAAACGACTCCTGAGGTCTTTCTTCCGAACAGCGTTATGGACCCATCCTCTAGGGAGTGTGTGGATATGGAATCATATATCCGAGCCCAGAAACGAAGTGCGTCTCCTTTCAATATTGCAGGTCCATCTTGCCCCAGTCGAAGAGGGAAAAATAATAGCGCGTCAAACTTAGAAGACCAGGTTTCTAGAAAAGCCAGTCGCGGCGGCGGCACTCGCGCCAAGATAGGCTTCTTATGTGTACTCCAATAGAACTCTCGTTCTATATTCTGAGCTAAAACAAATTTTAATTATCTATGGATTCAGCTTCTACCAGATTTAATTGCATTACAGAAAACATGGCTAACCACACATTTTATTTATAATCTCAATAATTACCGGACGTTCAGGCTTAACCCGACATAACGAGCGGGAAGGTTGTTAATGCTAATCTCTCCAGTTTTACCACAGGGAATGCATTTCTTTTCAAAATGCGGACAATAAATGTGAAATCATTGCGGTTGATCTTAGTATCCTAGGTTAACAGCGCTTTACGGTATCTAATGCATATTTCCCATCAGGTCTGCAAGACATTCAGCCGCTTGACTCACTCATGTCTAGAAACCGTTATCAGGTTTTATTATTTGAAGGCTTCAATTCGGGCCATCTTACGTGCGGGTATAAAGCAAACAGCTTTGGTTCTATACTATTTGATTGTGTTTGTGACAAAATTGTCTGCAACAATTCCGGATTGGCCACATGTGTGCGTAGTCAATGTCGCTGTGCCTCCGATTTAAGGTTTTCCTCCCCAGGAGTCTCTCCTGCGTCTTGGGCGCCTGTTGACTGTGCAAGAAAGAGTGATAATCTACCGATTAGTTTCAAGGTTGCGATTAAATTAGCTCTTTCCGAGTGACATGAGGGCTAATCATAAATTACAGTCATTCTGAAGACACGCTAGAACCAGCTCTCGCAATGACTTCAGAAAAATGCGCTTAGACAAGTGCCGAATGCCAGAATACACAACTATGCTCAGTGCCGGAAAATGCCGGGCAAAAGCCTGAGTATTTGGTCACGATAATCAAGGGTGTAATGGCCAATAATCTGTGGAGTGCTGAGTGCATGCGTGCATATATACGACGGAAAGCGGCCTGGAAGACACTTCTCATAAATCAATGTCCCAAAAATTGGTTTGAATACGAGTACGTCGCAGCAACATTTAGGCGCACACTCTTCCACGCTAAGCAGGAGTATAATACCAGTCATTACGAGTTCCTTTCTCTATCAAAAAAATAAACGAGCTTTGTTTAATTTCCTGAAGAGCAGAAAAGTGATTCCCCCGGCTGGCAACATTGAATCTTTCGTTCAGTCCCTTGCTCACATTCTCAAGGCAATAGAAGGCTCTGCGTGTGACCAAGAGCTCCGCTTTACATCTGCTCTACCTTCCCCAGCTATATTCATATGTACCTCAAGTGTTTTCATTGACATCTGTAGGCCTGAGCTATTGCAAATTGTTCTGCATCTACCCCAACGGCTCCTGGCCCCGATAAGGTTGCTTCATCTGTGATCAAATATTTCTTTATAAATCTCATGAAGACCTATCGGGTCTAGTTAATGATTCCTTTAAAGGTCCTTGTATGCACCATGAGAGGCGCCTTGCTGTAATAGTTCCGCTGCTTAAAAGCAATGTATGGTTTTACGCTAGACAAAATACACTCTCTTTCATTAACATCAAATGTAGTGAAATAGTTGGAAAGGGTCCTGCTCCGCCATTCCATGTCTTTTATTTCCGCGAATGCTGTCCTGAATCCGTGTGAAATTAGTTTCAGGCCAGGCGTTTTAATTTGGTGTGATCATACTGACCACGAGAGTCGTATTAAATTAGCTCGCAACAGAAAACAGTTTGCCGCGCTTGGCACTTAGGATGTCAATAAAACCTACGACAGTGTTGAGACGCTGTCACTCAGATTACACGAACTTAAATTCCCAAACTATATTGCAGCCTCGATCTCTGCTATCTTGGAAAATATATTTTTATTGCTGCCAAAATGGTGTTCCCATTAGGCGATTTCGATAGACAAGATGTGTACCGCGAAGGTCTGTTCTCTCGCCTGTTCTTTATAACAGTTTTCTAAGTTCAATTCCATACAGCAAAAAAGTGAAAACTTATATGTGCGCCAATGATATTGCATTCTTTGCCTCAGCAGATGATCTTCGCACTCTTTATCGAACCTTGCAGAATTACATTTATGTTCCTGACAGCTGGTTAGCAAGAATTCATCTGTCTCTGAATATGAATGAATGCGGATTGTTAGTATTTCCGATTTCACATTCTGTAAATACCTGCCTGGTCTATAGAAATCACATAATTCCTCAAGGTTAGAAGGCGAAGTATCTCGCAGTAATATACGATGCTACCCTATCCTGGCGGCAAAAAATTTAGCAAGTTCCTGCAAAAAGAGATCGGTCCATTAGCATCCTGCGCAGGCTCAGCAGTGCTTGTTCAGGCAAGAGAAGGCAGACACATTTTTGCTGATTTAAAAAACGTACGTCCGCCCAATTTTGGATTTCGGCTCTGTTTGATTTTCAGGATGTCCTGCCTACAAACTTTGCCCTCATGTGCTTTCGGATCGTAAGACGCTGCGCCTCTGTCTGGGGCCTCCAAAATTTGTCGCCAATGCTTTTCTGTACCTGGAAGCGCGAATCCCATCATTATAAGCTAGGCATCGTCTCTTAACAGTTTTGTCATTTACAAAAATGTGCGTCTCACCTCTTCAGCCATTCAGGATATTTCTTAGTCAACCTGCAGATTTCTTAATGCCGCCTGGTCTCGTTTGCATGCGCCGACAATGTTTCATGCCGTCTCTCCTTGATCCCTTAAAGATTGATATCACAGATGTCCGCCAAATGTTTAACAATTCACCTTCTCTCCAGAATGCATTAGATGATATTTTCCCTTCGAATGCAAAGCTGCAGCACTCTTCGGTCCTTAAGGGTTTGCTGCAGGACCACCTAAAGTTCCTTCCCTCTGATGTTGTCACGAAGTGGTGACTGCACTCCGGATATCAGAAGGACTGCGAAAATTGAGTCTAAAGAAAATTTTTATTAGGGGCGACTTGCACCCACAATGGACTGAATCACGCGGCAGCGACGTAGCAACAAGACCCGCGCTCGGTGGTCATCGAACAGAATGCCCGGCGCTGTCGGCTGTGTTCAATATAAAGCTGATAGCGAACCTTCGAGATGAAGCGTGCAAGTAAGGACTAGGAAATTCTGGAAAAACGTAGATTCAGCTCTGCCTGGATGCGATCAATTGAGATAAGATTGAGACCGCAAACAAAGAAATAAAGCAGCGTGCCGCGAGTTTTGAAGAATGAACGCACTGAAAAGATTCGCGGCATTATTCCCCCCTCCCCCACCCCAAACTAGCATCGACCCGATGCATAAGAAGAACTAAGGAAACTGCAACAAATAAAACGGATCGTGGGAAAATAAACACAGAGTGTGGAAGCACAGCGTCCTTTAGCGCGCATATTAGGGCTATAGTCGGACGACAAGGACAACTTCTGGTCGTACGCGGCGTCGCTGAGATGCAGTCATTGTGTCAGTGATTTTAATAATCCAGTTTACAGTTCTGGCGAAGAACCTTGTGAGGGACGAAATAGCAGCGCAAAAGCTTCTCACTCAATCCACGGCGGCGAATGGGCGTCCAAACACAGACTTGATCTCTTGGCTTGTATTCCGCCTTGCGTCTGCGTAGGTTGTAGCGTCTGGCGTCGGTCCGCTCCTGGTCTTTGTTCCTTAATAGGGCACGTCTTCGAACTTCTGCGTGTTGAAGGCTGGCGGTGACGTTGACGTTCTCTTCTTCGGTAACGTTGGGCCGTGAGGCGTCTAGGGTCGTCGTGGCCTCCCTGCCATTGACGAGCCTAGAAGGCGTCATATGGGTGGTGTCCTGCACTGAGGTGTTGTAGGCGAAGACGACGTAAGACAGGATGACGTCCCAATGTCTCGTGTTAGGCGGCGACATACATGGCGAGCATATCGGCAATGAATTTGTTCAGGCGCTCGGTCAGTCCGTTTATCTGCGGATGGCATGCAGTTGTCCTCCGGTGGCTGGTTTGGATGTAACGCAGAATGACTTGCTTTAGTTCCGCCGTGAATGCTGGTTGTGGAGTTCGCTGACCATTCCGCGAACTCGTTGGTCTTATGTTCGCAAGGAAGGCCGCTCCAGTGGGGTCGGAAGTCCCCAACAAAGATGCCCGTCCCGTCCCTGCCTCCCCTTCGTGCGGCGGACGTCCCCGTTTACGCCGCGCCGTCACGGAGATGACCCGCCGGGAAAAACGCTAACCATGTACAGCAGGTTTCGGGGGCGCACGAGATACGGCTGAGTATTCGACGAGTGACCGGAAACCCACTATTCCCGTAACGACTGTGTTTGTCTCGTGCGGTGTGTTCTGTAAACACTTTAGGGATCGTTTTGTCGATTGTGGAAAGAGATAGGAAAGTGGTAACGGCTGGGCCGTGGGTGCCGTGGGAGAGGGTGGTCGCGTTTGTGCTGTTTGTCTATTTGATTGCAACCTCTCCTTTCCCAAATGTTTAATCAGCATTCTTTCTCCAATCTGTGATTAGTTGGCGGAAATCCTTATTTTCCTTTCCCTAACCACTGATTGGCGAGATGGGCCGTTTGTTATCTTATTGGTTGCTGTCCCTGCTAAGGGCGGAGACAGAGGGTTTAAAACCAAGCGCTCTGGGTTGAGCGGGGGCTGAATTCGTCTGATCCACGATTTAGTCATGTAAATAGTTTTCTCCTTGCTTTGTTTCTTCTCGTTTTTTTACCTATGTTGTAAATAAATAGTTAACCTTCTCCTTTCCTTGAGTAATTTGAATGTTTGCGAGTAGAACCACCGGGTCATCAAGAAACCCTGATTTCATCATCAAGTAGTTTCCTCTCATCACCACCGGAAGGGGAAACTCAACTCTGGTCCTCTGTCGTGATGTGCACACCGAGAGTGCCATGTCGCAGAAGAATGCACTCACGAAAAATTTGGCGATGTTTCGTCAAGTAGGGCGTTTGCCTAGGCGTAGCGGGTGAAGTAGTCAGCCGCTATAATGATCCACTTATTTCGAGACGTTGACTTTGCCAAGGGGCCAAGCAAATCCATGCCGATCTGCTGAAAGGGCCTTGGGGATGATTCAATGGTGTTCATAAATACTGCTGGTAGTGTGGCAGGGGTCTTTTGTCGCTGACAATCTCAGCAGGTTTTCACATATTGCGTGACATGGGCAAACAGTTGGGGCCAGTAATACTTGTCTTGAATGCGGCGCACGGTGCCAGGAAACCCGAGATGTCCAGCTGTCGGCTCGTCGTGAGAAGTCTCTAGAACTTCGCAGAGGCTTGCAGGTACAACAAGGAGGTAGGCTGTCTTGTTCGCTGTGAAGTTCTTCTTGACGAGGACATCATTCTGTACGCTGAAGGCAGGCAGTGCTCTCTTGATTGAGGCAGGGGGGTGAAGAAGCCTTCCCTTCCAAGTACTTGATGAGGCGTTTTAGGTCGCGAACCAAGTGTTGCTGGTGTTCAAAAGAGCTGGGGCTGATGGGTCCCAGGAAGGTGTCCTCATCGTCGTCCGGCGTTGGTGCATCTGCACGGGCTCGTGTGAGGCGATCCGCGTCAGAATGCTTACATCCGGGCTTATAAACGACGGCGGCGTCAAACTCCTAGAGGTGCAGACTCCATCAAGCGAGGCGACCGGAGCGTCCTTTAATTTGGCAAGCCAGCACAGTACGCGGGGTTAGTTCACCAATTTGAACGTTTGCCCGTACAGGTACGGGCGGACTTTCGCCGTGGCCCAGATGATGGTAAGGCACTCCTATGCGTATGCGATGACTTTCTCCTTCCCGTCGCTTTTGTAGCGAGCGCTACACTACGCCAGCTCTTCGATCCTTCAGAGTGGCAACCCTTGAGCTCCATGGCGGCGCCGTTGCTGGTAACGGAACGGGGCTGGTCACGTGGTGCGGAGCAGCTGCTGCCAGCGGCGCGGTGCACTGCTGAAACCGCGCTGCTACAGCTGTGTTCATACGTCCTGTTAAGTGGGGGGGGGGTGGAAAAGGGAAGAGAGTGAATCCACGTCCAGGGACGTAGATGATGAAGGAACGCCCTGCGAAATGGAGCGGTCGAAACTGTCTTTGCAATTCGAATGAGCGAGTTCCACGCCGCCAGTTGTTGCTCTCGCGTCAATCCAGGTTTTACCAAGCCAAAACCACTGCCAATTTTCTCTGAACGAGGACGGCGCATAGGCCCACGCTGCTTTCGTCGGCGTGAACTTCAAAATCGGCGTTTTCATCCAAATGCTCGAAGATTGGCAGGGACTGTGAACGACGCTTAAATTCCTTGAAGGCTTTTGCTTTTGGAGGTTCCCATTTAAATGGCACATCTGCCTTTTTCAGTTGGGTCACAGGATCGGGGATGCGAGAAATGTTTTTCACAAATCGTCGGTATGATTCGCACAGTGCGAGGAATCTGCGCACAACTTTCTAATTTGCCATGGTGGAAACTGTTCAATAGCGGCTGTTTTCTGCGGGCCTGGGTGTACTCCTTTCTGGCTAATGATGCGGCCTAGGAACAGCAGCTCTTCATAGGCAAAGTGGCACTTCTCTGCTGTCAACGTTAGCCCAGATGACTTGGTTGCGTCTAGTACTGTTCGAAATCTTTTCAGGTGCTCTTCAAAGTTATATGCGAAGACATCGACGACATATAAATATACCACAAAAATTTGCCACTTCAGGCCTGCCAGCATTGTATCCACTACTTGCTGAAATGTCGCTGGTGCAGAACAGAAACCAAATGGCATCACCTTAAACGCAAATAGCCCAGCCGGAGTTATGAATGCCGCCTTCTCACGATCTCTTTCATCGACCTCACTTTGCCAGTAGCCGCTCTTGAGGTCCATCAATGAGAAGTACTTGGCGTTGCAGAGCTGGCGCAGTGCGTTGCCGATGAGGGGAAAGGTGTAGACGTCATTCTGGGTTATGTTGTTGAAGCGGCGGTAATCAACGGAGAATCGAAGTGCCCCGTCTTTCTTTCCAATTAAAACAACGGGTGCCGCCCATGGGCTGTTTAAAAGATGGATGACGTCCACTTGGTCTCGGATGGCTTGTCGTTCTCGCGCCGACACACGCTAGGGGCTTTCGCGGCGATTTCAGGAGTGTTGTTCGGTTGTAATGCGATGCGCGGCAATTGGGGTTTGTCGAGACTTCGGCGATGACGAAAGACAATCGCTGGAGCTTCGAAGCAGATTGCGGATATGGTCTTGTCTGTTCCAGGGCAGGGCTGCGTTGATGTCGGAAGTGGGTGAGTTCTCTCGGTCAGGCGAATCTTTTTCGGATGGGTCGGAGAGTGTGAAGGAATCTCGTACGTCGGATATTTCGTCGAAGAAAGCATTCGTCTTTCCTCTGTTAATGTCCGGTATTCTTTGCAGAAGTTAGCGGTGCCTCACACTGGCCATTGCGAAAATGTGCGATGACGCTTGCAATGCTGATTCCTCGGTTTTGAAGCGACAGAATGTTCCTCGCGATGATGGTTTCAGCGTTAATGACTTTTGTGGCGCCTATTCTACCGGTAACGGCTGAATGGGGTGCTACACTCACTTCTTTGAGGACATCAGGGCAACGTTATTTTTCACACTTCCCATCGAAGGCATGGACTCGTCCGTCGAAAGCAGGGTCAGCTTGGAACGCAGGTTGATGATCACCTGATGCTCATTAAGGAAATCCATGCTCAAGATCACTTCGATGGAACATTGCTGTAGCTCAAAGAAGGTCGCAGGATAGGTGTGTCCTCTCACAGTCACTCGCGCTGTGCATCATCCTGATGGAGCAATGAGGTGGCCCCCTGCGGAGCGAATTTGGGGCCGTCCCAAACTGTCGCTACTTTCTTCAGCTGCGCAGCGAACGATAGATTCATCACCGCGTAATCAGATGCTGTGTCCACTAAAGCGGTAGCCCTCCAGCCGTCGATTACTGCTTCTACGTCGGATGTCCTGCTCTTGCGTAGCACGTCGCTCCGGGGTCGGGTTACCGCCTCGTCGGGTATGGGGATCGTGGGTAGGACATGTCGTCGTAGCTATTCTCAGTAGCGGGGTCGTTTCTAAGGTGGTTCGCGTCGTAGTCGAGGTTGTCTTTGTATGCGGCGTCGGCGTGTCGGGGTCAGTATCTTCGAGTGACGTGGTCGTTGGAGGATCTTCCGTGCTTCACTCGTGAGCAACCTCAAATCCAGCTGTGTTTAGTTTCCTCTACACGAGCTGAGAGACCTTCCTCGCACCGCGGCTGCGTAGCTGCGGCGTGGCAACGCAAAGCGCGAGGCTGACGGCGATGGTGAACGCGAAAGGTGGTTCGGCGAATTCTCCTCTCGACCGAGGTGCTCGTCGATTTTCAGAGGACATTAGCCGATGCATGGTCGTGGTGCGTCAACGCCAAATCCACGAAGACCGATACGTCGGTACGGGCAGTGACGAACAATATGGCCGGCCTCACCGCAATGGAAGCACAACGGTCAGTTGTCGAAAGTCATCCAGGTGTCGCATTTCCGGTGCATTGAGCGTCGTTCGTAGGTTGAGCGGGCGGGAGCAGGTTGGCGGTCTGGAACAAGTGGCTCTTCTCGGAGAGAATGTAGGGGGCGTCGTTGAGAATGCGGTGTGTGTTTTGCAGCGGCGCAGTTCATGGCCTGGGGTTCTGTTGCCGCCGGGGTGCTAATTTCCTGCTGCATTTCTTCCCGCAGCACATCCATGAGAGTCGCTGCTTGGGGCTGTATGGAGGATGGCAGCAGTCGTCGTAGCTCCTCGCGGACGATTTCGCGGATAATATTCCGGAAGCTGCCGCTGGTGGTGATCATCGCGCCCGGACGAATTGTGGAACGATAAGCAGGGCGGTTGAACTGCCGAATCCAAACGTCGAGGGTCTTCTCGATGGTGCAGGCCTCTTCCATGAATTCCTCCACGGTTTCTTGCGGCTAGTGGATGAGGCTGGCAAAGAGTTGTTTTACGCTGCGACTTAAAAACAAATTTATTTTCCTCAGTCATATCGGATTAGCACGGCGAAAGAGGGGCTTCATGTCTTGCACTAAACCGCGTACGGGCTTGTCCGGATGCTGGAACCTGTACTCGAGGAGTCGTGCGGCTCTTTCTTTCCTCACGAGACCGGTGAATGTCTTCAAAAGGTCTCTCTTGAATAGCCCCAATTTCGCTAGGGAAGACTCGTGGTTTTCATACCACGTGCGCACTGAGCACTAAAGTGCAAAAAAGATATGCCCAATTTTCGCCGCATAATCCCAGTTGTTGAATGACGCCACGCGCTCAAAGTGGTCCAACCATTCTTCGTGTTCGCCTAGGGATCCATTGAATGTTCGCGGCACACGCGGCTGATGCAGTGTGGTTGGGGTCGACGCCTTTGTCGAGCTAGCGGTGCTCGTATCAGAGTCTTTTCACTGTCTGGTGCGGTGCGGCAGGGTCCCGAACTCAGGCTTCTCTGCCTGGAGACGACTGCTGGCTCGGTTAACAGCTGGATCGTCCTCCGGTGCGAAGGGGGCGTCCGGTACATGGACAGGCCCCAACACCTCTACCAGATTTCACGATGGGGTGACTGCAGTCCGGACAGGAGAGAGGCTGCGAAAATGGTGTCTAAACAAAATTCTTTATTTGGGCTGACTTGCGCCCAGAATGGACAGAATCACTAGTTGGCGCCGTAGCAACAAGCGTGGTCGGTGGTCGGCAAATAGAATTCCGGCCAATGTCGTCCGTGGTCAATTTAAAGCTGATAGCGATCGTTGGAGATAAAGCCTGCAAATTTCCTACAACATTGCGGAACAATGTAAAATCAGCTCTGCCTGGATGCGCTCAATCGAGATAAACCTGTTCGCGTCTTGCATTACAAACAAAGCGATAAAGCGGCATGCCAGAAGCTTTCAAGAGTAAACAATTACTGAAAATATTCGCGGCAATATTCTTATTGCTACCCATGCCTCAAAGGATCACGAAAAGGCAGGTGCGGGAATTTTTCCACCTTCACTGGGCTGTTCCTTTTGCTGTCTTCTTGATTTCACTCCAGTTTTTCTGGCTGGTTTATTGGCAGTAATTTTTAGCCCATCAAAAATGAGAAACTACCGTTTCCCTTATTGGAAATGACACTTCTTTACACCTCCCTATCGGAAAACAGTGGCACTGGGACAATGTATGCAAGTGCCATACCTTATTATCGGACGTGTTTGTTACTGTGTAACACTGTATATTGGTACACTTAAAACCACTGCATGCTGCTATACATTTGAAACCAGTGCATACTGGTATACACTTGAAACCATTGCATACTGGCATAGACTTGAAACCACTGCATACTGTCACACTTGTTAAAACTGCATGCTGACTCAGTGGCACAGTGATACACTGGCAGTGGCTTGCCAGCACATGGGGTAACACTCAATATTAGCATATTGGCACAGATGCACCGAACTTCAAGCAATTGGAGACTTGCGTGGGGATGGGGAGGAGAGGGGGCGCTGTCCTCTTTGGAAAAATGTTGCAGGGCGACCGCCCCCCTTGACCTCCCTATATCAGGGTCCCTGGCAGCCCTCTTCAAAAAGAATGAGCGATGTCCCATCCTCATGCACTAGAAAACACAGCTTTGCACAATTACATTTTTATTCTGTGTCAAGAGCTTCAAGCGCAAGCCCACACCAGCCACTCAGTAGATGCTGATGAGCTGGACTTCATATCAATGCTGTTGAATTCTTCAACAAAATTTAAAGGTCCGGCAAGTGCCATGTCATGTTTTTCTGGCATTCTTCAGAGTAGCACAGTCATAACTGCCTGTGCGAAGCCCTGAGATACCGGAAAAAGCAACCAGTACATAAAGCCATAACTTCATTTGCAATGAATTTAATACTCGGAATGAAAAGTGCATCCAGTTTCACCATTTACTAGACAAACTTGACGCTGAAGTAGTCATTCTTGGCTATTCCCACAACAGTTCTCTAAACTTTCTGCTCAACTAAATACGATTACCAAGAACATTGTGCTATTCAGAATTCACTACACGGCATCTGCTGCTCTTTTTCGAAGAAAAAATGTAAAAGTTCGAAATTTTTTTTAGGGCTCTGTGTAATGTGCCACATAAATAGTACATATATATATCAAATGCTTTTGCCGTGTGATGGCTGCATTTGGGTGAACGCTGATGAGTATTTACTGCTTTATTTCGCAACTGGTTAAAGTTGCCCTAGCAATATACCAAGTTTTTCAGGAAGGACAGCTGCCAATCTCTAAAAGAAGGCTTTAAGGGGTAGACGATGCCTTTTGCAGCACTTTAATATTAGAGTTTGTGGACGTCAAAAATTGGTGCGTCATGGTAACTATTGTCGGACAACTGGAGAATAAGGTGCTAGATGCCCATCAAAGGTTGCCCTCCAATGCACAGTGCTACGTGCCTACGTGGGCCAAACAGGCCGTTGCGTGAATGAACGCGCAGGGGAACATGCCCGATCCATTCGGAATAAGGAAGGAGCTAACTTGCCTGCTCATTGCTTTGATTGCAGTGGATGCGAGCCTTTGCTTAAGCAGATTAAAATTCTAGGCAAAAGTAATAACAAAACAGCGCGTGAGCTTTTGGAGGCCTATCACATAAAAGATAAAGGTGATAAATGTATTAGCGACACTTCCGTCAAACTTTACAATAAGGAAAAGTATTTTCTGCGCACCTGTTGTTGATCAGGAGTTGCTTGGATATACCCCCTCTCTCAACCTCCTTGTTCTTTTTATGTGATTTTGCATATATAAGGCACTCTCGCACAAATAAACCCAGTTGATAGTTTGCGCTCTTTCTGTTCCTTTGGCCTTTCCTGTGGTTGTCTTTTTATGCGCAACATGGTTTCTTCAAAAGCAATGTACCAACTTGCCCAACAAGAAGTTCTTCTAAACTACCTGATGAGCACCGTGGGCCCTTTTAAAAATGTTCCTGCTTCATCTTTACAAGTCAACGCCTGTGTCAACTTCATCGCCAGTGCTACATGTCAAGCCAGGTACATCGCCTTCTGCCTCCGGAAGGGATTTAGTCCCGAAGAAGTAAGTTCACGGTTCGGCATCATCAAACCACGAACGGCCATTCTGAAACGCATTTGCAGATACTTATGATCGGAACTTTGGAACCAAGTGCGCAGGTTCCAAGACCTTTTGCGCTCGATTTGCTTTGCGATTGACCCCACCTGGATAGCAGAAATTAAGCTGCGTTCTGCCAGAAAAGTTGCCGCCCAGATGTCTGAATTTTGGTGGGCCCAGTGTCTTCAGCAGGTTCTGGTTCACAGCAGAACAATGAGCAAAGCTGCTGGCACCAGCAGCCTTGTGGTCCCGAATGACGTGGTTTTGCCTGAAGAAGTTGCAAGCGTTCTTAGCAAAGGCCCCAAGTAGTCTTCAACCTTCAGTCCCAGCCCACGACCTGCTAGCAATCAACCGACGGATTTCAAGCCAGGCTGACCAAGAAGATCAAGAAAGGTGCCTGCTGGAAGGGGTAGAAGCCTTGACCAAGAAAGTCAACACGGCGTCTACCAGGTGTGCCAAAGACCCTACCAAAAGGGTGGTCTCGTTTTTTAGGCAAAATGAGTTACGATTGCTTCAGGCAGACAAGAACGGAGGGTTCGTCGAATTACGTGATAAAGTTTTCAACGAGAAGGCGCTCCAAGCCATCGCAAAGAACTTCGTCCGGGTGAAACCCAGTGCCACAAGGATCAAGACCAGAGCTGCTACTTTGTGCAGAGACCTTGAATTGTCCAGGCTGGCAAACTCAATAACTGCATGTAAAACAAAAGCGCTGTTTTTGTTCTTTACTGCAAAAACGCACAAGGACCCAATGCCGTTTAGAACAATCGTCAGTGAGAAGGGATCATGGCAGTTTCTAATTAGCCAGTATTTACTGAAGCACCTTAATACTTTACAAATTGAAGACCCCTTTTTTACAAAGAACTCGAGTGATGTTGGTAATTTCTTCAACTCCAATGACCATATCGGCCACGCCTTTTCAGTAGACGTTGAGGATTTGTTTTATTCAGTGCCGCATCAAGGTTTGTTTGTTGCTGTCCGAGATTGTATTGAAAGAAGCGGTTTAATAGGCTTCCAAAACTCTGCTGGTGTTTCAGCAGATAGCTTCATGTCTTTGCTCGAATTTTATCTGCAAGCCACCTTCATTTCTTTTAAAGACAACTTTTACATTCAAAAACAAGGAATTTGTATCGGTTCTTGTATCGCCCCTGTTCTTTGTAACATATTTTTAGCCGCCATTGACCGCTCCCTAATGGACGAGCTTACTAATCTGGGGGTATTTAAGTGTTTTAAATACGTGGACGATTTTTTGATTGTTTTATCCAAACAAATAATATTGACCCACACTGATTCAGTGAGTAGAATTTTAACTGTCTTTAGACAGTATGGGCGAGGTCTGACCTTCACGCATGAACTTCCTTCTAGTGGGTCGTTGCAGTTTTTAGATATCAACCTGAACTTCGGCTCACAACACGCCTGCTGGCACTATGCCCCACGAGCAAAGAAAGAGCTACTGCCGTTTGATTCTGCGCATTCTAAGGTAGTCAAAAGAGCAATTGCAAGCTCGTGCCTGGAATCTGCCATCACCAAGTCATGCCCGCATGCAATGCATATTAGTTTCAATAATCAAATTGAACAGTTGCTTTCAGCCGGCTTCCCCTGCGATGTCATATCAGCCGTGGCCGAGAATCTTCTTAGGAAGATAAAAAGAAGAAATAGAGGTAGTGTGGATGAGCCGCCGCCAATAAAGATCGTGGTGATGCCATACATAAACAAAGTGGCGCACAATGTAAAAAAAGTGGCCAAGAGGCATGGCGTCTCTGTCGTTTTTTCTGCCCCACGGAAACTCGCGGCCTTCTGCCCGAGAACCGGCACCCAAGGAACTAGAGGCAGTGGATGCGGCATCAAACATGCTGAGACGTTCGTTAAATGTGCCACTGGTGTGGCGTATGAAATCCCACTCAAGTGTGGAAGTGCCTACGTGGGCCAAACAGGCCGTTGCGTGAATGAACGCGCAGGGGAACATGCCCGATCCATTCGGAATAAGGAAGGAGCTAACTTGCCTGCTCATTGCTTTGATTGCAGTGGATGCGAGCCTTTGCTTAAGCAGATTAAAATACCAGGCAAAAGTAATAACAAAACAGCGCGCGAGCTTTTGGAGGCCTATCACATAAAAGATAAAGGTGATAAATGTATTAGCGACACTTCTGTCAAACTTTACAATAAGGAAAAGTATTTTCTGCGCACCTGTTGTTGATCAGGAGTTGCTTGGATATACCCCCTCTCTCAACCTCCTTGTTCTTTTGATGTGATTTTGCATATATAAGGCACTTTCGCACAAATAAACCCAGTTGATAGTTTGCGCTCTTTCTGTTCCTTTGGCCTTTCCTGTGGTTGTCTTTTTATGCGCAACATGGTTTCTTCAAAACCAATGTACCAACTTGCCCAACAAGAAGTTCTTCTAAACTATCTGATAACCGTATGCTGAATCAAGGAAAGTGCCGCCCCAAACTGAAAACAGCACACTGAAAGTTGGGATATCGTCCATACAGACAAACCGGAAGCTCACATGTTGACAGCGAAGTTACAGCGATTGCAAATTAGTTCTCTGCAATCGAGCTATTACCTGTAGCCGTTCGAAAAGTTTCTCACGGTCTTACATTGATCTTGTAAGCCACGTGATGGTGCTTTGCAAAAGCCAGGTAAATCTAGAACCCATACTTAGCAATACTTCAGCCTCTTAAAAGCAATTTTCTATTCGGTATCTGCATTCACCGTATTTGTGGGGAACAGTGTAGGCATTTCCACCAACAGCAGGCGGCAAACGACAAGACAGCAAAACTGGCCAGGACTGCATTCCGTTCGTCATCGTTCTGGTCACACGTAGAAAGAACTAAGTCATGTCAGTGTATCTTAGGTGGCATCTAGCCTCAGCCTTTTCACATTCACAGCGGCCCTTGGTTCAATTTTTTAGGCAAAGGAAATAGTGCAGTATCTGTCTCACATATCAACGGACACCTTAGCAGGGCATAAGGGAATGAATAAAGGACGGATTGAATGAAAAAAGGAAGGAAGAGGTACCATAGTTAAGAGATCCGAAGTAATTTCGACCTTCTGGGGATCTATAACGTTCACTGACATCGCACAGCACACGGGCGCCTTAGCGTTTTTCTTCCATAGAAATGCGGCCGCCAAGGTCAGTTACGAACCCGGGCACTCCGCATCAGTAGCCGATCGCACTAACCACTGCGTCGCCACGGCAGGTGCCCTTGGTTGCCGGAATATTCTTTTGGAACCGTCTTGATGCAATTTCATTAAAAACCACCAGTTTGTAAAAGCATGTAACAGGCTAAATGCAATGGTGCAGGTTGGCTCAATTAGCATAGCATTCCCAGATTTATTTATGCAGCCAAGTCTGTTGCAAAAATTCACTTGAGTGCTTGTCAGCGCACCCGTCTGCCACCTGCTCTGTGTTACCACATCTCTTAGGGGTGTTTCTCACAATTCAATGAAGATAGAAAGGGGAAAAATTGGCACTGGCTTAGCTCCGGTATGCCAGGACTACGAAGCAAGAGCTGTAGTTGAGTTGAGTTGAGTGGTTGTAAACTACCGGTGGGATTAGCCTTGCAGTTGCTGCCGGCAATTGCTCTACCGTGGCGAAACTGAAATAGAAATCACAGAAATACTGCCCGCAAAAACCCAAATAGACACTCCTGAGGTCACCATGTGGAGGCCAAATCCGTGTCCTGCAGGTAAAGTAGAAGAAGGCGAAAAGCATCCCTTCTACTCGACTGGCTCCCGCGCGGGAAAACAATGTCCTGAAGAGAACTGTGAGGAACTCCTGCCTTCTTGAGGGATCCGAATAACACAGCCCTTTCCGCGTTGTACAAACTACAGCACAGGAGGTAATGTTCTATGTCACCACACACACCAAACGTTGAGCACAATGGTGACAACGCTAGGGCAGTCTTATACATCCACGTCGGCGTACGAGCAGAATCCGTGCGAACGCGGTGCAGCAAAGTGGCTTGGTACCTTTTGAGACCCTTGGTCACACATGGCTGATGAGGAGAGCTCCACAAAGAACTGAAGTGGCACAACACCACATCTCTGAGCATTTGCTTGACTTCATGAGGGACTCCATGTACTGGAATCCCGGAGAGAGCTGTATGGGCGAGGTTGACTGCTATCTCATTGCCTAAGACACCTATGTGCGAGGGCACTCATTGAAAACGTATAGCGAAGCCTTTGTTATGTAGATTCTGCACCAAACGTAGGGATCTAAGACTCAAGGCATCAGTGGGGAACCCGTACTCTAACCTTTGAAGGGCAGATTTTGAATCCGTAATTATGACAGTAGGTTGAGGCGTACAACACCGTAGCTTCTTTAGAGCTGCCTCAATGGCAACGCTTTCGGCCATTGTGGAGGACACGACTTTAGTAAAACGAACAGACCAATCATACTTCAAAGACGGAATATGAAAAGCAGCTGCACTAGATCCTCTGACCTCGTCCACAGAGCCGTCTGTAAAAATTTGAAGCTGACTGGCATATTCGGTCTCAAGATGTTCCAGTACGAGCGAACGCATTGCCGCTAAAGGAGAATTCCGCATAGCGAACGTGGGGAATTGTCAAGGAACAACCGAGGCTCGGAAAGGACTAAGGTGGCTTCAACGTCTTAGGTCGATCTCGAAGGTCGAGACCCAGAGAACGAAGAGTATTTAAAGCCAAGTACGCCTGGGACTCAGATCTCTTTCGAAGGCGCTGTAGAAGCGCTCTCCCGGCAACAGTCTCTCTGAGGCGGCCAAGTTGCAGCAAAAGTCTTTGTGAAGCGGCTAGCCGAGAGGTTTCGATTGAATCTCATACAGTACTGCATTGTTTGGAGCAGCCTGCGGAACGCCGAGAGCCCTCCTTAGTTCCATTCTGTGCAAAACCTCAAGGCGTTCCAGCTGCGATACCGAGGGCGAAATTAAAGGGATCTGGTACATTATGCGACTTGTCACCAGGGCATCGTGAAGCCTGATCATTGAAGCAGGATGGTTTCCCCATTGCTCACTAGCACCTCTACGAAGCACATTGAGACGCGAAGATAGTGAAGCCACAATCGAGTCCACAGCTCGTTGCCACTGTAGACGTGAGTCAATACTGACGCCCAAAAAACGTATGTGGTTAACCTGACGAAGGCAAGACTGATCAAGGTCTATCCTCAGCCGCGCATACCGTCGTTCCTTACCTGGAAACAGGACGAAGCCAGATTTTTCTACCGAGAGAGTCAACCCAACACCTTGAAGGTAACTTTTAACTAAAAGCACGGCCTGTCGCGCTAATAGATCTAAGCGTTTGTGTTGATATCCGGTTAACCAAAGACAAATGTCGTCTGCATATATCGACATATGGACATGCCTACAATGTTTTTGCACTTTTGCGGGAAGACCAGCCATGACACACATTAAAGAGCGTTGGGGACAGGACACTACCCTGAGGTACCCCTCGCGATACCGCCCTTTCGGAGCTCATTGTACTGCCTAACCGCACTCAAAATTTACGATCACTGAGAAATGAGTCAGAAGATAGCCCTCTACGCCTATGACCTGCAGACTATTCAGTATTGAGCTCTGGAGGACGCTATCATAAGCTTTTGATACGTCTAGGAAAATAGCTAGTGTTGAAAGTCCAAAAGCACTCTGATGTTCAATGTGGCTTATCAAGTCCAGGACGCTATCTTGCGCGCTTAAACCTGTGCGGAATCCAGTCATGCATGTTGGTAGTGCCCTTCTATCCTCAAGCCACCAAGACAAATGCTTACTTGCCATTTTCTCCATGAGCTTAGCCACACACGACGTCAGCGATACAGGACGATTCGAGGCCGCGTCTGTCACCTCTTTGCTGGCCTTCAGCAGTGGGACTACACAAGCCACCTTTCATGAAGGGGGAACGTCACCAGACTCCCACACTCGATTGAGATAGGTTAGGACCATCTTCCGGTGTTCCAGAGGCAGGTTCTGTAACATTTGATTGGTAATGCCGTCAGGACCTGGTGCACAGCGACGCCGCACGCTGCGGAGCGCTGTCTGTAGTTCTCGAAGTGTGAACGGGGCGTCCATAACAGATGAAGACGTAGCAGGCAGAGCGCAGGGATGAATGCCTGGTCTGGAATTTACTAATGCATCTGCAAATTCTTCTGCAAAGCACACGAGATGTTTCTGCGTGCGCAATGCAAGCGCCTCGAAAGGTTTACTCGGACGAGAGCCACCAGCAAGACTGCCAACGATACGCCATATCCTCGTTATCGGTGAGAAAACAGTCAAACTAGCGCAAAAGGATGTCCACTGGGACCTACAAAGCTTGTTAGCATGACCTCTAATGGCAGAGTTGAGTCTGTTGAAAGTTGTCTTCAAGGCTCTGTCGTCCTTCTTCCGCAACAGTTGTCGCTCCGCCCTTCTGCGGGCTGCGCAGAGGTTCCTGAGTTCCGGAGTCGGAAAATTATCAGGTAGCTTGAGCGCCGTGGTAGCAGCCATCTTAGCATAAATCATTTTGTCTGTCACATCACCGAAAACACAGGCTAAGAGCTCCCTGTATTTGTCCCAATTAACAACATGGCAAATTTTAGGACCACGCAGATGGATGTCGGCAGTAAACAGAAATATCGGGTAGTGATCACTTCCCATTCGGTCAGCTCTAGTTGACCACTGCACACGGACGTCAGGTGAATGTAAGGTTAGGTCTATAGATGTGAGTGAGGTTGGAGGCCGAAAGAAAGTGGGACTTCCGTCATTGGCCACGCACAGGTCCAAACTGTCGATGACTTCTACAATTTGGCGTCCACGAGGATCTGTGTTCCTGTCACCCCATGCAGGGTAGTGGGCGTTGAAGTCACCGCAGATGATTCTGGGTGCTGGGCAGCGGTCACAAAGTTGCTGGAGGAACAAAGCCATATCGACCTTCTTCCGCGGGGACACGTATACTGATGCAATGGACAGAGTTCGGAAGGCGAGCCGAATCCTCACAGCCACTACCTCAATACTGTCGGTGCAAAAATCGGTGACGTTCAAAGCCACATGAGGAATCTCTCTTCGTATGTAAAGGGCGGCACTTCCTGCGGGAAAAGACTTTATGCTGCAATTCTTGTGGGCGACGTATCCGGGCAAAGACCTCCCGCTTGACAAGCCAGCCTCCGAGAAGGCCAGTACTGGAACACAGGTCTCTTTCAAGAACAATTTTAGTTCTGCTAATCGAATTATAATCCCAGAGCAGTTCGATTGCATGATAAACGGCACTTTTCTAGGGTTTTTAGTTGCAACAGGTTGAAGAAAACTAGCCATCTAGGAGTTGAAGTTCTCTGCGAACGCGGTGATCAAGATCTCAAAGGAAAGCACCAGCTGTATAAGTTCTTCAAAGTGCCAGGCTGCATCGCTTGGCTATATGAGCGCAGGACATCAAGCAAAACGCGTAGAAGGTCGGAGAGATTCCGGCTTTTGAGCTCCTTATTTTGCTGCACGCACTGGCGCACCACTTCGACAAAAGACGGGGACTGGGACCCACTCTTGGCCACGGTAGCTGGTGTCTGCATCTCTTTTAAGGCAAGGGGATGTCCTCCATGTTGTCGAGTCTTGCTGTAATCTGGTCGCTGAGGAACAAGGACACTTTTTACAGAAGCAGATCGAACAGCCAGCTCACCCTCGGAGGCCGTTGCCGACTTGCTGGGATCAGGTCGTGCAGCGACGTCGCTTGCTACCACGTCCCGAGCTTCCGACTCGAGTGCAGGGAACTCTTCACTTCCATGTATCGGCTTCTCAGTAGGTTGTGGTTTCGGGCCACTAATGAAGGACTTGAGAAGGTGTAAAGCGCTCACACGGAATGTGCAGCCACTGAAACTCGCTGGATGGTCACCTCCACAATTAGCGCAAGGAAAATCTGCCTTGCATTCTTTGTATTAATGGCCACCACCACACCGCTTGCAACGTTTATCTTTGTTGCAAACTCTCGCTACATGTCCAAAGCGTTGGCACCTGAAGCACCGGGGAGAAGTTTTAACGAACTCGTGGACTGCATGTTTGGTGAAACCAAGGTCAATTATTCCAGGGCGCTCGGTGTTGGGAGCATACGTTAGCACAATGAGTTTGTAGGCTTCGCTGCCCATTGTTGTTTTCCAGGCTCCACCCGGCGCATTAACCGTCGCACGTGCTGAACTCCTTGCGGTTTCAAGTAGTCAAGAAGGGCACTTTCCGAATACCGCACTGGTACTCCCCTTATAACACATGTGTTAGTCATGTAGGAGTGTGGCAACCGGGCTTGAACTCGTATGCCACCGATCTGAGAGCACCGCAGAAGAATGTCTACTTGCTCTTGCGTTGAGATATCTAAATGAAGAGCCCCTTGCCTTGCGAAGCGACTGCGAATCAGAGCAGATCTCAGTAGTACTTTAATAACATCGAACAGCCTGATAGGGTTCCACTCTCTGAAGTCAACACCTTTCTCTTTTGGCTTAACTATCACCGGGATGCCGACTGTCCGGTGCTTCCGATGACTCACCACTTTGAAGCCATCGTTGTCCATTTCCGCCATGTCAGCCACTTCCTCGCCAGAGGCGACGATAGTTGAGTCGTCCCCGCTGAGCGATGATGACGCACTGCACTGCTGGACGTCCCTGATGACTGGCAGATCCCCGCCATGTGATGCCATGGCCGCCTCCGCCCCACTGTGCTCCTTCGGATGGCGCTGTCCCTTTAAGGATACCGGCGCCGGAGCTGCCGTATCCTTCCCGTAGGAACCGTACCGCCTTAAAGACGCGGCCGTCTTCCAAGGATGGAAGTAACCTAGTTAATAACTAGAAAACAAGGCAAAATTACTGAGCTGAGGTGACAACAGATCGAGCAGCGTCGTCTTGCTCTTCCACCGCAAGAGCTGTAGTTGTACGCTGGTTATGCATGTTGTCGAGTTTGCTGCTGTGACTTAAATGTTAAGCACTGAAGAAGTATTCGGTGGGACACATAGTTCATTTATAGAATTGTTATGACACGGATAAACACTGCCCGATTATCGGTAAAGTAACACTCAGCTGTCTCAGTGCTGCCTACACAGTATTTAGACCGGTTGCGTTGTTTCAGATACACAAGGTCAATCCATACGGTCCAGGATCCGGAGTACCCAGTTTCGAACCGGAACGCGGCGGCTGAGTTTCGATGGAGGCGAAATGCCTAGGCGCCCGTGGGCTGTGCGATGTCAGTACACGTTAAAGATCCCCAGGTGGTTGAAATTATTCAGGAGCCCTCGGAGCCCTCCAGTACGGCATCTTTCTTCCTTTATTCTCTCAGTCCCTCCTTTATCCCTTCTCTTATGGCGCGGTTCAGGTGTCCGCCGAAACAGTGAGACAGATACTGCGTCATTTCTTTCCCCAAAACCAAAATTTCATAAAGCACCGTGTGATTCGTTCAGCGGGAACGGTAGGTGTGATCCATGCGACGACTGCCATGGAGACCGACACCGCTGACGGACCGCGACCGTAACATAAAATTGGTTTTCGGGAAAAGGAAATTGCGCAGTATCTGTCTCACATATCGGCGGACACCTGAATCGCGCCATGAGGGAAGAGATAAAGGAGGGATTCCTGAAGAAAGAGCGGCGACGACTGCTACGAAGCGCGCGGCGCACCCAATCCTTATCTCCGGTTGCGATGGTAACGGCGCATGCGCACATCTACTCTCTCCCATGTACCATCGTAACGGCGCATGCGCACAACTGGCCTCTCGCGTGTACCGCAAAATGCTCAACTGGTAGCCTAGTGTAGCTACTGCTACAAAAATGAATGTGGATCAGCTAATCCAGGATAAACAAAGCGAAAGCTGTCGGCGTTCATTGTGTTCATTGGCGTAGGTGTCGACAACGTTCCAGACGCCAATAATTTTGAGGAACGGAAGGACGCATGTACTATGCTCTTAGCGGCTGCGCCATAGAGGAGGATATAAGCCGTGGAGCAACCGCTCGCCTTGGGAGAAAGCTAAATGAAAGAAGACGCGGCTTGTGGCCGTTTGTATAGCAAGGGGCATCTTCAGAGCCTACAAGAATCTACTTCTACTGACTCCGAAGTCATTGCCAGGCGTGAGGCTGCCCATCTACGTAATAATGAAGCGCGGACAGCGGAGCGCATGTTGGAGACACCAGAGGTACGTAAAGAATGTTTCGCCAAGCGTCTTCACCTTCCACCAGCTGCGTCTTCTTCCACTGCGCTTTCTTCTTAGGCGAGCGGCCGCTCCGCGGCTTATATCCTCTGCCGCGGCGCAGCCACTCTCCGCGCACATGCGCAGTGAGAAGCATAGATAAGTGATGACATCACGCGCGGCGAATAACGAGACGACCGCGCGCGACGAACACGTGCAAGTCGGCGCAGTTGGTTGCAATGGTTACGGCGCATGAAGTGTCTAGCGCGGACCGCCTGAGATGTGATGCTGACTAGACTAATGTTTTTTCGCTACAAAATAAATGTTCTCCGCAAGACTGAGACAGAGGAATATTGGACCACAATGAACTTTCCCCTTTCCTCAAAAAAAGTTCGCAGCATTGAGAAAATGTATAACAGAACCAAGGAGGCAAAAAGAGAATCATGAGGCAAGTTTGTCCAGCATTCAAAACAAGGAAAACTGCGTTCACTGGCAACAATGGGTGGTTATGCACGGCAGCAAAATACAATGTAGCAGGTATTGCATATACTGTGGGGTAGTAATGCGTGGCACACAGTACACACCAACGTTTTGAAACCGGTCAATGGTAACTGAATTTGCATTGCAGTAATAGCCTACCTCTTAAAAATCCCAAAGTTCAACAACGATTGGGAATCTCTAATGTCCTAAGCTCTACTGCTAACAAAAATTGACCATGTGACATGGCTGTTCATGGCTTTGGGTACAACATGGTTTTCAAGTAGTAGTACGTTTTTGCTCACACTTCTAAATTACAATATCAATGCACAACAGTACAATAAAAATTATCTCCGTTTTGCCATCTTTTGGAGGAAAGAAGTCGTAGAGCTGTCGCTCATCCTCCGAAGGAGCACTTTCTTCTAGGCCTCAGCAGGATTACAAGACCACAAACTACATTCCAAGAGCACCCACTCTCCAGCCACACATCCACAAAGCCAAGGTCCATCTCGATACCATCCTCATTACCGAACATGTGTTCACAAAGCAACACAATTTCACCCAAATCCCAAATCCAGATACCCTTTTAAAAAAACTTGCAAACACAAACCCAATTTCCATATTCTCCTTCAAAGAATATGAGGTGCAATATGAGGTGATCTTCAATGGTAATGTAACATGCCAGTCACTTATTTGTCACATACCAATATGGCACTTTAATAACGTGGCTCCATGTGCTAAGGAAGTCCTCAAAATTCACACATCAGGTCCTCGTGACCAAGTATCGGCACTGGATCTGGAGATAATGAACAGTCCTATGAATTATATACGTATAGCACTGAACATGTTTTGAGCTTATTGCTCTATTCGATTTTTCTTTAATACTGGGGCCTCCTCAGTGCAACGTCACCAAGTGAATGTCATGAGAAAATCTTGATTTCACAGATGAGAACCTCGACAGTGCTTTACTGGCCTTCGTGTTTAACAGTTAACAAAAACAAAAGCGGAATTCCCGCTTACTTGTTAAGCATAAATGAAAGCCTGATCAATCTGCAAGCTCCTCGGCGGCACTGCTGAAATAAAAAAAATTATTGAACTAGCGCTTTGAGTCTCAAAGACCTATGCGTTCTAAAAATGTAAGATTTGAAGAAAAGATGCCAACTGGAAGAGTAGTGAAAGCGACACTCTTACTGTGGGCACCACTGCGTGCAGCACCTTAAAGGTGCACTAAAGAGGAATCTGAACTCGTTTTTTACCGCGGAAGCTCTATCTACAAAGAAAAAAAAGGTTAGCACTGCGCGAATGAGACACGACTGGAGAACAGGAGCAAAAACGACCACACAGGCGCAGACCTCCAAATGCTTTTTCCTGACCGCAAAGCAAAAGCTATATAAGGAATAAACTTAGGCGCATAACCATCACTCTCATTCACACATGACCTGATTAAAATCTAGGCCACAATATTCAAAGGTTTACGTTGCAGAAGGGCCGATAAACCACAGAGCACTCTGTCAGCATTTCCCCAGACACTCCTTGTACAGACATGGAGTTTAGACTTAGCCAGAAACTCTATTTTTTATCAGAAAAACCAGAGACTATAAGTGTCATTAAACGTGTGGTAGGCCAGAACAAAATATAATTATTACTGAATGAAAAACGTGCAAATAAAACAAGTAGGAAAGACTCCTATAACTGGTGAGGTGTGCTTATGCCTTTTATTGAGCACATGTGACCCTTAAAAGTTTTTATTTTATTATAAAGAAGCAACACAAAAGAGGGCGTGCCCCAAACAACAAACAATACATAGGGCGCCAAAACTATGATTAGTGTTCTTGGCAGCTGGCATTAGGGTACCAATCCATATTTTGGACACTTAATCATATCGACTAATAATGAAGTTACCTGCAGACGCTCACGTATCCCAACCCGGCACAATACCACAGACTCTACCCCGGAACATACCCGATGAATACATGCAAGGTCTGCCACATTGCTATAGCAACTTTACCCCACATGCTCTGGGACTGTAGCAAAAACCCTGACGGTGCTAACTCCGGAACCCTCCCGCCGCGGTGGGCCTCTGCCTTGCGCAGCCCCAGTCCCGGTGACCAACTCTGGGCCGTCCAGCAGGCTCGCGAGGCGACACCTCGACATCTCCACGTGGGAGACCTAAGGCCCCGTCGGCGAAAGATCTGCAGGACTTTTGAATAAAGTTGTTCCCAGCCAACCAACCTGTTATGGCTGCGCCTGGATTACTGCAATGCAACGGTTACTTAGCAAATGAACAATCATTCTGCAGAGTTCACATATCAAGTTTAGCGTGCATAATTTCAGAAATAGGAAAGGCCCAAGGCCTTTTTCTTTAATAAATGCTTTCTATTTGAAAGAGAAAATTGCCATGATCTCAAAACACCTTCCAGATGAAATACTGTCACAGAACATGCCTTTACAAGGCTCGTCATGGTGCAGCAGCATGAAAATAAGGCACTCTATCTGTGCTATAACAAATGAAAATTTGTTATTTCTCCGCCGTATGTGATGATGGCTATCGCTGACTCTACTCATGCTACATGCTTGGTTGAATCCTGGTTTTCAACGCCTGTGCTCTCGTTCTAAAAAGGAAAGGTCCTATGCTAGTCTTTTATAGGAGTGGCAGCTGTGGTTGAGCGTTCTTCTTTTATCTATCGGAAAATTGTGCTTCAGAGCATTAACTACACGCCATTACAAACCTGCAATCAAAAGGAAACCAGAGTACTTAATTTATTTAGAAATTAAAAAGTGCACATTAGTGCCAGAGAAAGGGCATGGAAGGAATAGTAACGACATGCTTGGTGAAGCCAGAAATATTCTCCTCCCTGCTTATATGCATGTTGATGTCGTGGCAGGGGGTTTCTTGATCTGGTTTCAGCCGAAGGCGCAGAGCACGTTTCTTTTTTTAATGTGGGCAAAACGATGTGCTCGAGCATATTATTACCCTTCACAATTGATAACAAAAGAATAGCTACAGGGTGTGCTAGTTTTGAGAGAAGCAAAGTAGAAAACCTAGAATGAAAAGCGTGTGCCTCTGGCACCTCAATACAGCAGAGGCTTATTTTGAACACATTTCAAGGTGCATCAGCGAAATACACTGTGCCCTTAGACTGCACCCTATACTAAATATTTCTGGGCAACAACACAGTTTGTTTCAGAGCTCAACAGCTCGATCGAAAGAGGACTTGGAAGTTCCTCCTGAGTGGTCTTGATATCATCATGAATTTATAACGAAGAAATGGAGTCTGATTTATGTGCCAAAGCGAATACCTTTTTCCAATTACATACTCCTGAAAACAGAAGCTAATTATGTTATACTCAAATTCGTCTGGTTATTATAAATCAACACAAACACCTAGCCTTTATTCATTTTAGTGCAGTTCAATTCGAATTCATTATGTTGCATTCACTGAAAAATTACTGACATAAGTGTTACCTGTTTTTGCATGCTGTTGTTTCCCAACAAACCTGTTAGCAATAGCAGTTGCAGAAAAGAAGCTGGACTGGCTCCATTTCATAGCATGGCACATAATGAAGCTGTAGCTTACAATGTGAGGGACTGCAATGGAAAATTTCTGAAAGGAAGATTAGACAGAAAAAATAGGAAAGATGTAGTTATTCCGTATGTACAGTGAACGGCTCATAATCTTAAAAAGATCTCGGGACGGTTTGATGTACACATAGTACTTTCTGCCCATCACAAGTTGGGGAGGGGGGCTTTTCCATATGATAAGTAACCGACGTGAAAATGTACCTAGAAACTTCCCCTTCCATTGTCCAGTATCGCTTAAGTCCAGATGTGTAGAATTCGTTTGCTCTATAATGTATGAGCTTCCTCTTCCGCGCAGTAAAGTTTATATTGGTCAGACAGAGTTATTTATTAATATACGGCTTAGGGAACACAGCAGATCACTTTGGAAATGAACCTATTCATATCTAAAGGAGCAGTGCCAGGATTGCGGGAAGGAAAACACACGTTCATTTTATTTCGTCATAGAGAAAACACAAGGGAGATAATGGAAGCATACCATATTCGAAAGAAGCTAGATGAATGCGTTAGTCAGCCGTCGTTATTGTTAGTAAGTAAACAGGTTGCTTTCTCGGACAACGCGTGATTTGTTTCAGGGTTCTTTGGTTTTTTCGTGTATTTTTGTTTGTCTCGGCTATCCTGCTATTGGGTTGTAGGGGGTATTAGCCATTGACCTATGAAGTTGCGCTAAGATAGTAATCTGGGCATGTGCGCTAGAACCTTTTAGGTCATGTGATTGTTAGTTGTGAATGTTTTTTGAATAAAAATTGTAGTTGCGTGTCAGCGCTTGTCTGCGTGTTTCCTCCTCCTCGATCCTTCGTCCGTTCGTGCTGTTTCTACCCAAAATGAATGACTGCAACTTGTAAAAACTGTTTTGACCACTGAACTTACTTCTCTTGATTTCAGATCAAACAATTGATCTATTTATAGAGACGTTTGGGGGAAGAAGAGCCCTCTATTTAGTGCTTTACTGGACACCATATTCCGTAGTTTCTCCTCTGCAAAACAACACACATTCGGCTATTTTTTATGATAAACAAATGGGAACTATATATATTGTGTCATTTATATTCCTCAGTAATGAAGATTTTTTAGGCATGAAGCATTTTATCTGAGCCTGTCTTGAGGTAATGTGCAAGCATGAAGTCCCTGTTTCCATCTTAATCATGGACACTAATGCTTGTATTATTTGATTGATTGGTCTGTCTTAGTGTTCTTTCTAAGCATATTGGCTGAGTGGCTTTTGCGTTGCTGATCCCAAATGAGGCAGCAGGATAAAATCCCGACCGCGGCGGCCGCTTTTTCGGCGGAGAAAAGATGCAGTCAACGCCCACGTGTTATCAGGCTACCCGTCAGTGCTTCTTCTCTATACACAGGAATGTGCCCAGTGCCGTTGTTTACCTTCATTCACAACCCCATCTTAACCACCGCAATCTTGGGATCAGGAGCCGAACGCCAGAGCCGCTGAGCCACCGCGGCGGCGTGACGGCGCTACCAGAGATGCAGCTGACGTCCATATGTGCACATCTTTGGTGACAGGTGCAAAAACACTCACAAGGCAGAAAGACAGCACGGAGCGCCTTGTACTGTGTCTGTTATTGCGCCTGTAACCAAAGATGTACAGTTAACATCCTGCCCAGCAAGACGTTCTTTTATTTCATATGTGTTTTTGTGCGATGTTATTGCACGTTAGAGAACCACCGGCAGTCTAAAAAAATTTTCAACGTGTTTACACTCGATCTGCTTCGTAACTCAAGAGAAGCTGTCGTCGTGCTCCTGGCTTTAGTTGTTTTTTTTTTCATTTTGCCTCGTTTTGTTAGTTCCGCTGACGCGTCCACAGGCTCCTAACTTTTGATAGTGATTGTATGAGCTAGCTCCGGTTGATCGTAAGAGTATAGTGAGAATTGTATAACGGCGCTCTCGCCTAAAGTTCCTGTTAGGCATATATTGCTTCTGCAAGGGTGCAGCAAAACATTCTACCCGGTGTTTCTGCTGCCACGATAATCCAGACATCTGTTTGAATTTCTAAATGATACTACTCGTTGCTATTAAACAACATTCAGCGCTCTATACGCAGGCATGCGGACGTATTTAAACACGAATTCTAGCTGGCTGCCTCGATCGACAGTACTCGATCTTTTTTATTTGAGAGTTGCTGCTGGGCTTTCGGACGACCTGATATATATATATATATATATATATATATATATATATATATATATATATATATATATATATATATATATATATATATATATATATATATATGTATATAACATCACGTAAGAACCGACCAGAATTTGATCGGCTGTTTCCATGAATCTTGACCGTAGAGGCTTTCTAACATATCCTCTTAACTCAACCGCTGGCTCGCTTTCTTTGAAACTGCCCTCGCTGGTAGCTGACATGTTGCTATCTTAAGTATTGTTTTGTAGCAGGTTCGGCAATGGTGTTACCTGGATACGCAGCGCATGATATTCCGAAAGCGTCTGCGCCTGTTCGAAGCGCTTCAGCTCAAGCAGACGAAACAACGCGGCCTTCGGCGGAAACCAGACTTTTGGTCTGTCGATCTCGGTGCAGACGATTCCAGGATCGCATGGAGCGCTGCCGAACCAACATTAGAAACGCTAGCCGAACCGGTTATATAGTACCGTATCTAGTCTCGCCGCAAATGAGCGAACGCTTGTGAGAGGAGGATTTTTAAAACTCACGAGCGTCTTGTGCTTGTTGCGGGCAGGTCCATCCAGTTCCTGCTCCTTACTGCGTTCTCAGTAAGCCTACACGGGCAGTGTCCCAGAGCCAAATTGGTGTAGAAACAGCGTCACAAACGTAGCTTCGTACGGTGGACCGCGGTGTCCAGTGAGCGGCCAGTAGGGGTCAGCTTATCTCAGTGCGGCCCAGAACAGAACAGCGAACACCAGTTAAACCCAAGTGCGGCCAAGCGTATCCAAGTGCAATGCAAGCATGGACCAGTATTGCCACTGTCAAATATATGCTGGGAAACACTGTTTTCCACTAGGGCTGCAATGATGTTCGTACTTCTACGCTGCGTCCCGCACATTGCTCATGCTGCTTCATCCCAACCAACCAGCTAATGTCCAGTGGACATTTATTAAATATCTACCGCAAGGTATTTTATAAATAAATAATTAAATACACAAGGTGGCACAGAGCACAACCATTCCGGCACCACTATTGTAAAATGTCTACGCTTCGGGGACAAATCGAGCCGCATTTACTAAACACCACGCAGTTCAAAGAGTCCAGAACTCAAAAACAGGCTGATGAAATCGCCAGCATGAAAATTACACAGTGCCATAAACGAACACTAACACTTTGCTTGACAGAACAGTGTCATAACAACCCACCATTATTGCTGTTGTCCACGTAATCCCCCAGTACTTCCAGCAATGAGGGCTCAGGACTGTATACAACAAGCAAAACGTTGTCGCCAAAACAAACAAAAAATGTGAATACGCTAAACAAAAATAAAAACGCATGAAAAAAAGCGCTAAAAATAATCACAATGCCGCGCCCGACGCGGCAGCGCTGGTGGTGGCGCTAACGGCGCGGTTAATGACGATGCCCATAACCTAAGGCTGTCCAACGTCAAGAGAGCTGTAATTATGGTTCTCTATTTTGAGATCGCGGCGTTTGCGGCTGTTGGTCTAACTTGAGGAGTTTCTTCAAATATTATTACTATACACGCATTTGCACGCATAAATAAAAGTGAAATTGGGTAATAGCCGACCGCTTGAAGAAATACGGTCCTGAAAATATGACTGCAGCAACAGGAATCATGAGAATGCAAAGGGAACACAATTTCAGCGTGTTCGCATATAAGTAAGGCATAAAAAAATCTGGTTCTGGTAAGTTGTTAGCACATTTCCAAAACTTCGAATGCGCTGAAAGAAAAACAACCATATATGATTATGCTCTGAATATCCACTAACAGATATCCGAATAAAATAGTCTCCTCAACAGAGGATGTAGATACACGGACATTATCACCATTTGTGAACATCGTCTGCATATTCATTGGTTACTGGGTACACCTCCGACAATGGCCCTATTCAGGCGGAAGCCCTTAATGGCTCATCGTTGTACGCCCGTCCCTACGTCGGCGAAAACTGTCACGCTATAGCTGTTGCTGCTTAAGAGAGAAATCCTTGTGCGCGGTGGGATTCGAGCCCCCATCCTTTCGTTCCGCTGCCCAGCGTACTAACGACTACGCTAATTCCACACATCAGTGACACGAGCAGCAAAACCGCGCCAAAGGTTTTCCCAATACCGCACTTAAGGTTAACAAAGTGCCCTTCCTCAATTTTTTCTCCGCTGCTTTCCCCGGGTTCGCAATGCGTCTTCATTACAACTCCGAGGACGGCCCTACTTCTCAGCTATTTCCCTCGCATTGTCAATGCCAGTCCATCGCTCATCCATTAGTTTGCCAGCTATTTTCAAAGCCGATTTTCGCCTAGCAATCTCTTTGAATATATATGGTTGTTTCATTATTTGATATTAGGAGTCTTTTTCATCAACAAAAAAAGCATGAAACATTGAAGCGAAGTTATTCAAAACTTCGATGTCAACACGCCAAGTAACTAAGAATAAGCAGAGGCAACTATTTTGAAAATCGGCGTCTTTCGCCATCAGGGTATGCGGTGCAGGAGGCAAGTAAACTTTTTGCTTCGAATACTCCTGACAGAATTCAGAAAAAATAGCAGCGATCTTTTTCGTGCGCATGGAAGCTGCATCGGAATGTTTCGATCTTTCTTTTTTCCCACGCAACCTCAATTACCTATGTCGCATGCACATAGCAGCGACTATGTTTTTTTTTGCAATTTGTGCTTACAAACGAGATTTAAATTTCTTACCACTTTCGTATTTCCTTATTCAAACTGTAATTTATTCTTTATTTCTTGAAGATAATTTACTGTAAAAGGAGAGACAAGGAACAAAAATATGCAGTCTTCACAGTTTTCAAACTTCTGTTTTGACAATAAGCATGTGCACAGCGCTCCTATCTTTATAATATGCCTCTTGAACCAAGCAAGATGAACGTAAGTGGACAACAGACTAGAAGAGCTTCATGAAATCTCCACATTATGGACATTAGTGCATAGTTGACCATTTTGCGGCTTTGCCACAGTACAGCATACCCAATTAATGTAGTCATTCTTTCTCTACAGAGCTTTTCTAATGCATTTTGTTTTGCCTGGCAACAGAGTGACTTAGCCCTAGATCACTTCCTGCTTGAAGAGGGCGCGTTTTTCGAGCGTGGAATGGCTCCAAAGAAAAAGAGCAACATCAAATAAATGGCGTCTTATAAAACACTATACAGAATCTTTCGCATTCGTGCTGCCTTATAGCAACTACTGTTAACTGCCACCATAGCATACCAGATCAACGTCTTTGTCTCACGTCTGAGACAAAACAGCCATCACGAAAATGGCGCAAAGTAGTCACTATTTCTATAAAGGATGTCGTGGGAATGAAGCACGTACGCATTTTCACCTCGAATAAGCGCAAACAAACGTGTCCACCATTTAAGTGCATGGGTCATTGACGCAGCATATGACGCTGCCGAAGATGTGTTGGGTAAAAAAAATTGAAATCCTTAGTCCTCGTTTGCAAGCTGCCAAGCTATGGTAGCAAGACATTCTGAAAAACGGCGATTCAGAGGCTTACCCCTCCAGCAGCTTCAAGAAGAGATTTATTTTGGCGAAACCGAAAGCAGGCTAATAAGGACCATTATGTACAGCCGAGTTCACATGAAGAAGATAGTGGAGCACCGTATTTCATGAAGTTTCTTGCGGAGCCTACGCAACACTGTATACATGCATCACATTATCTCAGGTGGAACGGTCTCTTGTCCACTGCATGTGACAATCCGCTAAGGAGTTTAGTTTTTAACGTAGTACATTATTTTTCTTTATTACTGTGCTTTTGGATATTCTGTATTGATGCCGCATGCATACGTTTTTGGCTATAAACATCGTCTCTATTCAATAAAATACTTGTTTTTTTTTAAAAACCCCAATATTAATCATATCGATTACTTTTTCCTTGCGCAAAGCTTGAATACGAATAATTAGGAATTTTTAAGCAGCGCGTAGCGTCATTGTGAGCAAGCGTAGAGAGGCATGAGCAGGCCACATGGCCATGCCTTGGGCAGACCTGTCTACCTTATTTTGTAAAGAAGTAGAGGAATCTTCTGTCTACCAGCAAATCATTGCACTGTATTATGAAATGTGTTGCTAGTACCTGTGTTATCCTTTCACTATCGCATATATAATAAATGAAACGCTGGAAGAGCACGCATTGCACAAGATAATCTTAGCGTTTTATAATATTAGTATTTTCATAGTAACACTTTTATCTCAAGCTGAACAAAACAGGCACTTGACCGCACGCATTAAGCCAATGTCAAGAGCCGTTTCGCGGAAATCTGGCCAAACGCCACATTTTCTGCTTGCAACGCTGTGAGAGCCAAACATGAGGGTCGCTCTCCAGTCTTGTTTTCCTCTTGCACTCAAACAATAGTTTGACATCATCGCGATGTCATTTGCCACCTTGTTTTCGCCTTCTGAACTGCTTATGAGGCATCCTCCAAGAATTCCGGAGTATTTCACGCGTTTTACACCTCCCTCTATCCTTCAATTCTCACACAGTCGATTTTTGCCGCCGCTTATTTGTTTTCATAGATCGGCGCTGGCACTCGCCACGCTAGGTGCTATTTTTATAATTTTACGTATACTGACCTCATCGTTCATGTTGTTCCCCCGCGCCCATCTGCACCGAGTGCCGCTCATCCACCTTTTCTGGAATTCTCTCTACTCCTTTTTGAGGTATCAAAATGGCCGAAGAAGATAGGAACTTATCACTTCGTCGTCTCGCTCTTCTCCCGGACTCGATGTCTATGGCGTGTTGATGGCACGGCGGCGATAAGCATCACAGCCTCCGCGCCGAAGAATCATTTGCGATCCATCCGATGCCATTCGTACTGTGTGCACGCAAAAATTCACATCCAGTGTTTCTTGATAACTATGACGTAAATCAGCAGTCTGGCCTGCATGGCTCTCTTTATGAGTAACACCGCCCTTTCCTCTTGAAATACGTTCAGAAATGAATATCCTTTTCGGGATAATAGGCCCTTTAACTAAGTGCTGACATTTTTTTCTTCTGCCAGGAAGAGAAATTGAGAAACAACTGGAACGACTTCTCCGCAAGCAGCACAAAGCATCGGCCTATTAACGGGAGAGAGTTGGCTGTGTCTGGCATTACATAGTGCCACAGCTAACTGCATTGTCCTCATATTGGCATTACCAATCTGTGCGGTATCCAACAATGGTCCTACTTGTCCGCTGTGTTGCTCATATTGACAATGCCCCTTTATGATATCAACAATGGCCCTGAATGTCCTCTTTGTCCCCACAATGGCAATGCCATTTTATCTAATCTCCAACGATGGCCGTGTCACATATATTAAGGAGCCTAAATTAAATTTTAAAGGATAAGGGTGTGAAGAAGATGACGCAAATTAACCGAAGAATAAAGAAGAGGAAGAAGAAGCATTCGTTGAGGTGGAGAGAGATGATAGTGGAGAAGAGAAGAAGACGACGACAAGGCTTACGTGGACTAACACCGAGGCTATAAAAGAGCGAGTGAGAGCGAGGCATGGGGGGGAACAGCAGAGAAGCGGAGGCTCCGGCGGGTCAGGGACACTTTGGCTGGAAGAGAGAGACGCCGGCTACTGTTCCGGTGAGGTCGCGTTCTACGACATCGCATCGTGGACCTCCTGCCGTGCCTGAGCCCGTTCCGGGGAGTCAACAGAGGACGCTACCACCTGCTACGGCCAGGGGTGTGTCCAGAGCTGTTGCCACCCATCCGGGTGGTGCTCCCAACGCCAACACCGGCATCACCTCAACGGGTGCTTGGACCTGGAGCTTGTACGACGCAGCCAGCGACGCCAGCCCAAGCACGGCGAACGCCGCCTCGACACCGCCTACGGGATCCACACATCGCCGCTGCCACACCGAAGCAACCGTGAGCACGAACGCCGACCGCTAATTGTGGAACACTAGTAGTAGATGCTAGTAGCAGTGTGCCCGGGTCGCGTGTATTTATAGTCATTGTGTTTTGTGTTAGTTTTTTTTTTTTTGTGTTCTAGTGTGTGTCACGTAGCGTGTATTAAATGTGTTCACTTGTGCACTGCAGCCCCAATATTGGCAATGCCGATTCACTGCATTTCCAGCGAGGGCCCTACTTGCGCACTGTAGCTCCCGTATTGACAATGTTGATTCAATACACCGCGCAATGATGGCCTACTTGCTTGCTGCGTCCCTCATATTAGCAATGCCACTTCATCACACCTAAAACGATGGCTCTAGTTCACTGTTTTACCTATATTCGCAAGGCCACTTATTTAGACTCCGCCCAATGGCTCTGCTATTTTCAATAAAGGTTATCGTCAAGCAATTTCGTTCTTGTTATCTGCGCTTCTTTCGCTACTTGAAATTAGATGCCTTGCGTCATGAACAACAGGATCAAACATTGACGGGAATTTACTCAAAACTACCATGTAAACGCCAAGTGATCGAAAACTGAGCAGAGCTCGTATTCATTCCCCATGGCAACAATTTTGAAAAGCAGCGTGTTTGGTCATTATGGTATTAGATGTAAGCGGCAAAAAAATTGTTGCTTCGAATTCTCATCCGACAGGGACCCCACCAATACCTTTTTCTATTCACCCAAGCAATCCACTTGCACTTGTGGATCCGCCCCCTGTCATGGGGATTCGTGCATTTTCCTGGCACATTTTTCTTTTTTACATGAGCGCATACGCCAGAAAGTTCGAGCGATGGACTGCTGCGCAATTGTGTAAACGCGACATATCAGCCGTCCTAGTGTTATGCGCTTTTATTTCAGCTTATTTAATGCTTCTACCCACTAACAATCGAACATCAGATACGCTGAAAACAGCCCTAGTGTTATCCGCTTTTCTTCCAGCCTATTTATTGTTCTACCCACAGACATTCAGAGTTAGATGCACTAGAACTCTAAACTTTTTGCATGCAAATACCTTTGCGCAACTAAAAACGCGGCCAACATCACATCTAGGATATTTTTCATGTGTATCGGCTCGGATAGCATAGTATCGAAAAAAAAGGCAGTCAAAAGAAACAGAAGTCTTTACGATTTCTAGTCCGCAGCCTAATCCTATACTAACAAAAATTTGATACGAAGGTGGTACTTGAAGCCAGCTGTACTTCATTGCAAATTTCTAGATTTTTTCGTAAGATTGCTGCGGGGAGCTAATCACAGCCTGAGAAGATATAAAATATGCTTTTATCTCCGGCTCTTGGTAAGCACAGAGACAAACTTTGTCACCATAAAATCCCTCTTCCACAGGATTCTCACTCTAAAAAGAAATAAATTAGGTATTTGCGTTACTACAATTTAACTAGGCGCACTTGGATAGAAGAAACGATCTGAATAAAGCGGGATTTAGGTTTTACCGCAAATAAACAGGATCAGACGTGAACAACTTGCTGCACAAATAAAGCGTGAGGAGGCAGTAGACTAGAAAGGAAATGGCGATATTTAAAAAAATTGTGATCCACTGCTTGCATAGGCCTCTTTATTCGGGAACAGCCAGGCACTCAGCGCGCGATCCCCAGAGCTCAGCCAAGCTATGACGATGATGGGAATAAACAGATGAAAGAATTGGAAGTTCGCGCATAGCGGTCACAAAAATATTCCCACGGCAGAAAAGCGGCCACCCTGGCCACGGATTAAATAGAAGAGGGGCGACGGGTGTTGAGCTTCATGCGCGATACGTGAGCAACCAGTTGATAGAGTTGACGGTGGTCGATGACAAGGTGCGAGGGAACACCGGCGTAGTTGACGGGAGATGTTTGCTGGACTGCAGTATAAGGTTTGATGTAGCGCTGCAGAAACTTTTCGCACAATCCAGGCGTGCGTACCGGTATCCAGAGGAGGGGCTCATCGGCGGATCGAAAGGAGACAATATGGTGATGCAGGTCATAGCGGCGTTCGCGGTCTTCCTGAGCGGCTTCGGTGGCGGGTATGGGCCACCCCAGAAGCGAACTTTGCACCCACAGATGCCGGCGGAAATGCGGACACATTTAAGAATGCGGTATCATAGAATGAGGATGGAACACTGCCTTAAACCAAGATGAAAGGGCGCCAGTGGTGCGCTCAACTGCCGAATTGTAGGGAAATGTGACGAAGGGCATAATGTTGTCCTAGTTCTTATGGTCAGGCCGAATGTACCCCCTTTGTCAAAAGTAATCGAGCAGCGGGGTTTCGCTTCTTAGCCTTGTAGTAGAGCTGATATGGTGTCCCTACAAACCGAAATGTATGGACAGGTGAGGTCAAACGGTCTTCTTACCTCACCAATATTGACAGCTTAAGAGTTGCCCCAAGTGCGCCGCTAGATGGCTAAGAATCAACACCCTGTTGCTCGGTTACTTTTGAAAAAGACGGTACATAGATATCATGTCCCACAATCTACGTTGAAAGCACTCGATGAGACAGTTCGTTTGAGGATGATAGTTAGAAGTCTTGTGAACAATTTTGGTGGCGCGGAGGACTTCTTCAAGCATGTGGGACAAAAATGTCTTCCTACAGTCGCTAATCAGGATACGAGGAGCGCCACGGCGCAACAAGAAAAACTCGGTGACTTCAGAAGCGGCACTGGAGTGAAGCGGGGCTGTTTCAGCATACCGCGTCAGGCGGTGAATGGCAGTGACAACACAACCGTTGTCGGCTGGCGTAAGGGGAAGAGGACCAAACAAGTCGATTGCGATGGTGTAAAAAGGCACGGATGGGCAAGGAAGGCTGCAGAGGGCCGGCAGGAGCAGATGATGAACGAATGCGACGCTGACAAGACACGCAGGAAGATATGTATTTGGTGGCGCTATTAGAGATCCCAGGCCAGAAGTAGCAGCTCTTGATACAGTCATACGTCTTCAGGTGACCTAAATGACGACCGGCATAGACGTCGTCGTTGCAAGCCTCAAAAACTTGATGACGAAGGGAGCGAGGTACAATGGGAACCCCCCGGTGACCTGTAGTGTGGTAGGTGTTGCGGTAGAGTATTCCGTGCTGAAATATGAACTGCCGAAGCTGCCGGCGCGAGCGACTGTTGGGTGCCGCTGAGTGATCCCAAAGACGGGCAATAATTGTGCGGCAGTAGGGATCAGCCAGCTGATTGGAGAGGAAATTAGCATGGACGTCGAGTGAGTGCTCGGATGATTGATGTGTAGAGCACGTTGTTGACGCCGCAGCGTGAGTATAGGATCTGGAAATCAGGCAAATGGCAACGAGAGAGGGCGTCAACGTCGAGGTGTTTTCTCCCGGATTTGTACGTGATAGTGAAGGTCTACTCCTGTAGACGAAGCACCCAGCGACCCAAACGGCCGGTCAAGTTATTCAATATCGACAGCCAACAGAGCGCGTGATGATCGATGACAATGGTGAAGCGGCAGTCATACAAGTAAGGACGAAATGTCTGGATAGCCAAAACAACGGGAGACATCCTTACTCTGTTATAGTGTATTTACGCTTAGCAGCAGCACGAGAACGGCTGGCGTATGCAACGATCTACTCTTGGGATGTGTCGTTGCGTTGTGAGAGAACAGCGCCAAGGCCTTGTTCACTGGCGTCGGTATGAAGAATGCTCGGCGCAGCCTCATCAAAATGACGAAGCACAGGAGTTGAATTGAGCGACTGCTTGAGGGAGTGAAAGGAGTCATAGCACTCATTGGGCCACAAATAAAGCGCCTCAGAAGTCAATGGTATGTGGAGCGGAGACGCTATAATCGGAAATTACGGATAAAACAGCGGAAGTAGGGCGCTATGCGCAGGAAGCTGCGAAGTTCTTTCAGGCGTTGGAGGCAACGAAAATTGAGGACAGCTGCAATTTTTCAGGATCTTGTCGGATTCTGGCCTTACTAACGACGTGGCAGAGTACTTTGATGGTCTTACTGGGGAAGTGGCACTTCTTGGTATTTAATTGAAGACCGGATTTCGTAAGCCATTTGAGAACTTCGTAGAGACGGTGCAAGCGCGGGGAGAAGTCGGACAAAAAGATTTTAAAATCATTTGGATAACAAAAGCAGGTCTTCCATTTATTGCCTCGTAGCACGATCTGTCATGCGCTCAAATGTGGCCGGGAAATTGCACAGTCCGAAAGGCACTGTGCAATGAATTAGTAAAAACCGTCGGAGGTAACAAAGGTGGCCTTCTCTTGTCTGATTCGTGATTGGGGTTTTGCCAATATTTCGTGCGGAGGTCGAGGCTTGAAAA
Organism: Amblyomma americanum; assembly: GCF_052857255.1. Lineage (NCBI taxonomy): Eukaryota > Metazoa > Arthropoda > Arachnida > Ixodida > Ixodidae > Amblyomma > Amblyomma americanum. Next base: position 137,188,376 of record NC_135502.1, read on the forward strand.
GCAATCAGTGCCTTGGAGGCAGCCCAACGCGTCATTGATGCGAGGCAGCGGGTAGACATCTTTACAGGTTATCTTATTAAGGGCACAGTAATCCACGTAGATACGAATTGTCCCATCGTTTTTACGGACAAGAATGATAAAGGATGACCAGGAGCTTGTAGGCGGTCGAATGATATGGCGCGAAAGCATGTCACCAACCTGGTCCTCAATCATCGTACGCTAGCTCAGATGCGGAAACGCGATGCGCACGTCGCCGTACCAGAGCTGCGCCATCCGTCTCTATGCGATGGGACGTTACAGAAGTTTGGCCTAAAGCGGACATGCACGCATCAAATGAGGTCTGGTGGGTCATAAGAACTTCTATTAAGGTTGCCGACTGATCAGACGTAAGGTCAGGAATGAAAGCAACCGCGAGCGCAGAGGAAAAAACACGGAGCGGGAGTATCCGCTGGTAGCATAGCACATGAAATCGGGTAGGTGTCGAGAGGGACAGGCTCACCCTCAAACAGGAAACCAATAGTAGCGCCGAGCGCTAGTAACATGAACTGGCATGTAGTGTTGAGCGCCGTGACAACTGCGCAACCGCGGACGAAGCCTGTGAAGTAAGAGGCAATAGCGAACCCTTGGGAGGTCCAGAGTGGCCCAGGCATCACTAACGCATCGCTGTTGAAAGCGTAGCCTAAAGGGGCAATGATGAGCTGTTCACGGCCAGGGGGGCAGAGCGAAGTCGACAGCCGTGAGCACATGCGGTGGTGAATGGTCAGACAAGGACGTCCAGTCGGGATCTGCTATGTGAATGAGGCGGCCGTTTCAAGAAGTGAGGGCAGAGACCGACGACAAAAATTCCTAGCTGTCACATATATTAAGGAGCCTAAATCAAATTTTAAAGCAAAAAAGGTGTGAAGGAGACGTCGCGAATTAACCGAAGAATAAAGAAGAGGAATAAGAAGCATTCGTTGAGATGGAGAGAGAGATGATTGGTGGAGAAGCATTCGGTGAGGTGGAGAGAGATAATTAGTGAAGAGAAGACAACGACAAGGCTTACGTGGACTAAAACTGAGGCTAAGAATGGGAGAGTGAGAGCGAGTTACAGGGGGGAACAGTATAGAAGCGGAGGCTCCGGCGGGTCAGGGCCACTTTGGCTAGTAGAGAGCGACGCCGGCTACTGCTCCGGAGATCTCGCGTTCTACGACATCGCATCGTGAACTTCCTGCCCTGCCTGAGCCCGTTCCGGGGAGTCAACAGAGGACGTTACCACCTGCTACAGCCAGGGGTGTCTCCAGCGCTGTTGCCACCCATCCGGGTTATGCTCCCAACGCCACCAACACCGGAATCACCTCCACGGGCACTTGGACCGGGAGCTTGTACGACGCAGCCAGCGACGCCAGCCCAAGCATGCGAACGCCGCCTCGACTCCGCCTACTGGATGCATACAACGCCGTAGCCACACCGAACCAACCGTGAGCACGAACGCCGACCGCTAGTAGTAGAACACTAGTAGTAGACGCTAGTAGCAGTGTTCCCGGGTCATGTGTGTTTATAGTCTTTGTGCTTTGTTTTAGTTTCCTTAATTTTGTGTTCTAGTGTGTGTGCCACGTAGGGTGTATTAAATGTGCGTTTGTGTGGGTACACCCGTCGCCTAGTCCATTCTTTCGGTCCGAGTGTTCTCCGGAGAGATCCGTGACACCAGCCCAGGATTAACGAATAACCGCATGATGAGAGCAGAACAAATTCAGTATGATAGCGCTGGTTATCAGTGAAAACGCGCGCAGTGCATTGGCCAGCTCGCTGTATGAGAGCGCCGTTGGCTCCAGGGAGAGGCGACCCGGTGTATAGATATGTGACTACGCAGGAGGTAACACAGGGCAAGGTGAAGGACGGAGAAAAAAGCGCCCGTGTCGATGAGAGCTTGAGTCCACACCCCTTCGACACACAATGTTAACATATTCAACGGGCGGTCAGGAGGAATTTGACGGTTCGTACGGCAAGCAGCTTTCCCTCAAAAAACTGCTTCGTTTAGTTTTGCGGGATAGGAGCGAAGGGCTGCGAGGCGGGACGAAGAGGTGATAAAAGGGAGAGATGAAGGGGAGCGGCTGCGAGTAAAACGAGAAGGCAGTGTAACATCCTGGGAGTATGGAGGTAAGGGAGAGCGACGGGAAAATTCGGAGAAAGACATGGCAGAAGTATTAGGCTGGCGCACACGTGCACGTTCGAAGGAAGCATAACCGCGCCGTCCCTCTTGCATTCGCCTGCGGCAGACGCGGGAAACATGACAGCGGATCCTGCAGTAGTAGCAGACAGGGCGGAAAGTACGCCGGGCTGGAGCATGAGGTGATGCTGTGGATTAAAGAACCATGGCAGCCACGTGACCACGGACAGGCATTGGACAAGACGGAGGGACCAGAGCGCGTGGCCTCAAGGCAACGTTAGCATAGGTGGGCGGCCTAGAAGGTGCGTGAAGGGTTGCAGAGGCCACAGCGCAGGTGAAACCGGCTAGCTCATCTTTGATGACGCTGCGCAAATCAGGCGTAGCAGGCAGGATTTTCAAATTGGGAATGGCGAAGCGGTGGGATGCCAGTAGAGTTCCTCGCGTATCAGGGCACGGATGACGAAACGCAGGTTCTCATCGACGATGACGCTTCCATCACTCGGGTCTGGCTGAAGGCGGCATGACTGCAGCTCGTCCAGGCTCTGGCATGTGGTGGTAATGGCAGATACGTTGGAGGGGATCTGGGCTACCAATGCGTTGATAGCGACGATTCCGATACCCTTAAGAATGTGGTGGACGCACTCCAACTGAGGCAGGTCAGCACTGACGCCGCGGCAAAGAGAAAGAACGTCCTCGATTAAGAAGTGTAGGACTACCCAGGCTGCTGCAAACGCGCGGCGAGCTTCCTGGCTAGCCCAGGGCGGCCTGTCGGCTTGCCAAAAATTTGCCGCAGCTGCTGTGTGAATGTAGGCCAGTCGGATATGTCGTCTTCGTGATTAAGAAACCAGGTCTTTGCGACGTCAGTCAGGTAGAAGACGACATTCATCAGCTTGTGGGAGTCATCCCACGGGTTGAACGTACTGACATACCGACCCTCCTTAGATTTTCTGCTACTCCTTTTCCGTCTGCTCTTTGTCTCGCTACAACAACTTCTCCGAAAAATAGAACAAACCCCTCGCATCGTCGTTTCTTCCTCTCGACGACACTCCGTCAACGAGTATCGCCTGTGGCCAGCCAGGCGTTGAAAAGCCGCAGAACGAGCGCGCCGAGGAAGCATGCATGCTCAAGCTGGCGCCGTTCGCAGCCTTCGCATGCGAAAATCTGCATCTGATACGTTTTGAGAATTATAACCGAATTCAGTAACATGGCGTGCAATATTATATTTGTGAGTATTACCGTACTTTTATTTTGAAATGCATTTGGAAATGAATATGGTTTTAGGAATAATTGCTGCTCTAACTAAGCGCCAACCTTTTCTTCTTTAGCAGGAAAAGACAAAATTTCTAAGCATCAGGACGACTTCTGTGGGCCAAGTCTCGTTGCGAAATCTCTAGCTTGACGTCGTGCGCAAAGAGTGACACCAGAATTGTGAGGACATAATTTATTCATCCTTTGATTAAATTCATTTACCGGAAGATGACTACCGTTTCAATCAGCGAGGTGTAGCATCGTGTAGACCGACTCATGTTGCGTTCGTGAAAACATTAATCGTCGATCATTTGTGCGAGACGAATATCAGAAACGCTTATTCTTCCACTGCTGCAGGTCTCTCAGGGTATGTGCATTATTTACGCGCCGTGTCTCTTTGTTTTGGCCACTTGCAGGCGTACCGGAAAATGCGAGATTCCTGATTACAGAGACTTTTACATCATTTTGACTCTGAATTAATCACCCATAGATTATAAGAAGAGCGATTTCGTAGTTCTTTCATGTAAGAGTTCCGTCTCCCATGTTACTCTAGTGTGGCGAACAGTGTCTCGCACAATGTGTGCCACAAAATTCACTGTGTTATTTTAGTTTTTGTATTTTTCCAGCGAAGGTCGCATTTTGAGTGATTTATCACATCGTGCATCTCTTTGCAGCTTCGATGTAGAGTGCAGTCATCGTGGAAGAGCTTGGCAAGATATTTGTTTCAAGGCAGTGCAAAACTTTTTTTACAAAAGGAGCATAACGAAACTTATTTTAGTTTTTGTTTTGTTCCTGTGAAGATCGTATTTATAGAGATGATTACATCGTGCATCTTTTTGGAGCTTCGATGTAGGGTGTGCGGACAGGGTGGAAGAGCTTGGCAAGAAATTTTTTTTCAAGGCAGTGAAAAAGTTCTCCAACAATAAGAGCATAACGAACAGTCCTGATATGACTCATCAGTTCAGTGGCTCCATCCACAGTGCATCTTTCATGGCTTTAATGGCTTTTATGCAAAAGGTTACATATACAAGCTCCAGCTGGTAGAAAACAAGAATAGGAAGTGTATAGTGTTCTTGGCGAATCAACGAACATCAAAAGGCTGCTTACAGTCTTGCATGGAAGATTGGCTGTTGTAGCCAAAAAGAAATTGCAGAATACTCAGCAACGCTTGAGGAATAAAAGTAGGAGGACCTCCATCACGCCCACTTTTCAACTGACTTTCATATTTATAACCCACCTGTAAGCCGCTGTAGTGAGCGCGAGTTGATGCCACCACGCGCACCAAAAATAGAAAAAGAAATCTGAGCATTTCTTAAGGCTCGCGCGGCTGCAAGCCCATCCCAGCCCATGGCCTAGGACCTCCTCCACCCACGACCTTGGCAAGGCTTGGCACTCGCGGACTTATGTTCTTGGAAGTTCTAGCGCTGTTGAGAAGACGGGGAGGGAGGGGAGGGAGACTTAGTTTAACGCTTGCCGCGACGCTTTTTCTGTGTCCCAGTGGCGTCGCCCGTTCTTGGAACATTCGAACAAAGCTATTTAGGAGAGCGTTGCTTCATGTTTTCTGGTTTTTCCTCAGGCTTCCCGCAGCAAAGTAGACAGGGCTCGGCTTTCAGCTAGCCGTGAAGAGCGAGCTTGGAGCACGAGCGTTACTTTGAGAGAGCTTTGGTAGCTAAGTGCATAGCTCCTGTTTCTTCTGTCCATAGGTGTTTCTGTACTGTCTTTCAAGTGTTATAAATTTCCGGCTTCTTGAATTGGCTTGTGCCATCGATCGTCCATCGTCTGGCTGTCGGCTAGACGTCCAACGCAAAATAACCGAACACCTCTAAGCAAATGAGGTGCGAAGAAGGAAGAACTTTTGACACCTTTACTCCATCTGTAAATTATATTGACAACCAATTACGAATGTTGATAGAGAGTGGATAAACTAGGCATAGGCATAGTCCAGGCGCAAACGCCGGGCTATAATTCATGGACTTGTTGAACATGGTCATAGCCCTTGCCAACACATGAGGCCATTATATACAGGCGCACTGAATATAGGCACAGTGCCGGTGCGAATGTTGGGCCAATAATAATAGACTGGCTGAATATGGGCATAGTCATGGCGCGTATGTCGGGACATTGTGCATAGATTGGCTGCATATGGGCTTAGTCTTGGCGCGAACGAGGGGCCATCGTTTGCAAACTGGCTGACCGTAGGCCCTGCCCGGGTGTGGACGGTGTGCCACTGCTGATAGTTAGACTGGCTGATCATAAGTCCTATGCTGACTTGAATGATGGGCCACTGTTGGAAAAAGTCTCGGATGAAACAGAAACCTATGTAGGACCAATATTGATGCCAATTTCCCCCACTTCTGTGCCACTGTCGGGCCGTGTTTTTGTGCTTCTTGGGTCCGTGTTTACTCTACTGAGAAAGGTCTCACTTGACGCCGTGAGCAAAAGAATGCCGCCAAAATAGTGAGAACTTTATTTTTCTTCATTCCTGACATGAATTTACCAAATGTTGTACAGCTTTTTCATGAGCGATGTAGTGTTTCGTGTGGCCCATCTCATGTGGCGTTTATAAGGACCTTGGTCGTCTATGGTTTGTGCAAGATAAGTATCAATCAATCAATATTTATTTTTTCCTCAGAAAAAGATTAACGGAGGACGAGGAGGGCTCGAAGAAAAAGTGAAAGTTTCCACTTGACGAGCTTCGAGCCCCCTTGACGAGCTTCCACTTGACGAGCTTCGTGCAGAAGCGCTCACTCTTCCACTGCGTTAGGCCTGTCAGGGTACTAGTAATATATTTCCGTACCGTTTCTGTTTTGCTTTGCCACTTCAACACGGACCAGAAAATACGTAATTACCATTTCGAACAATGTTTACCCTAAGTCGCTTCGGAAATAATAACACCTGAACTATGTGACGTTCCTTGTGTGTGCTACGAGTTTCCGCGTTCGACGGCGCGGCGTAGACGGAGACCCAGATGACAGCGGCATCATCAATTACCCAGCCATGCTCTTTGAGAGTGACGACCAGAACGAAGGGGTTTAAGCCCAACCGGACCCAACCGGACCCGCCACCGCCGCCGCGGGGAAACGGGCTTTATCCTCCCCAATTGCCGTGGCGGTTCGAGGGGCGGCCTCGTTTCGGCGGGCCTGGCCCCTCCCGAGCACATCCCAGGACAAGGGACCACTTTCCCGGCCGGTGACCCGCGGGAACTGTCAGCGGGCCAGAGCGCGCCTTACCTTGAGGAGCGAGTGTCAGTTGATGGATGGAGAACGGAGGCCGGTGACCCGCGGGAACTGTCAGCTGGCCAGAGCGCGCCTTACCACAGCCGACGCTATGCGCTACCTCGAAGACAACCTTCTTTCCCTCGGTCTCAACACGTGAGGGGGGCGAGACCATAAGTGCGGTGGTGTGTTTGTGCGCCCAAGTGAAAACCCTAGCCCCCCTCCTTGCGGGCGGCTCAAAAGTTCCGTTTTTGAACAGGAGAGGGGCTGAGATTCGCATTACCGATATTCACACCCGTCAAACAGTGGGATCATTGGAGAAGGTATATTCGCGGGTTGCCGTCAGGCTGGTCGAGGAGGCGGTCGTCCTTCCTTGGTCGGAGCACATTTTGTACGCGTTTGTGCCTTCAGATGTAGAGAGCGGCGCCGTGGGAGTGCTTGAGCCGGTCAACTCTCTCAGCAATGGCCTGAAGGCAGCCGCGTGCCTCGTGACAGTTAATGACGCCCACAGAGGGCCCTTACGGGTGGTTAACTGTAGCCAGCAGCCACTGAGCCTTCCCAAGAACAAAACATTGGCTTTCTTCACCTCTGCGATAGAGAAACGTGAGCCCACCGACACGGTACTCGCAACTGTAGAGCATGCTAGTCCTTCGGCTGCTCCAAAGGTGTCGTTCGATCTTTCTCACGTAAAATCCAGGGAGAGGGAGGCTCTGGCTGGTTTGCTGAACGAATACTCGGAAGTATTCGCCGCGTCAAACCTGGATTTGGGCTGCTGTGGCGTTATAAAGCACAGGATAAAAACCGGCACTTTATCGCCCGTTTACCAGCGTGCGTACAGGATTCCTTACTCCCAACGTGAGGATATGGAGCGGAAGTGCAGGACCTGATTGATCGCGGCATTGTCGAACACTCAAAGTCACCCTGGGGAGCACCAGCACTATTGGTGGAAAAGCCAGATGGCTCGTATCGATTGGTAGTGGACTACCGCAAACTAAATGCCGTAACTCGCATCGATCCATACCCCATCCCCAATATACAGGAGACGCTTTCTCAGCTGGGCTCTGCCAGGTACTTCACGGTAGTGGACATGGCGGCGGGATTCTGGCAGATAGCAATGGATCCGGCAGATGCCGAGAAAACGGCATTCAACACGCCCTCAGGGCACTATGAATGGAAAAGAATGCCGATGGGTCTGGCCAACAGCCCTGCTGTCTGGCAGAGAACTGCTGATGTTATCCTGGCAGGTCTTCGGGGAGGCTGTGCTTCGTGTATATGGATGACATAATCATATACAGTGACAGTTTTGAGAACCATTTGCGCGATATTGAGCAGGTTTTGGTGCGACTGAGAGGAGCGGGTCTCAAGCTGAAGCCCTCTAAGTGCCAATTCCTCAAAAACGAGGTGAAATACCTCGGGCACGTTGTTTCAGCTGACGGCGTGCGACCGGACCCTGAGAAACTAAGGTGTGTCTCGGATTTTCCATCCCCAACTAGCGTCCGCCAGGTCCGGCAGTTTCTCTGCCTGATCGGTTACTACCGAAGGCACATAGAGGAGTTCGCCAAGCTCGCTAAGCCGCTCACCGCCTTAACAGCCAAAAATGTCGCCTTTCGCTGGGACGAAAACGCGGAGGATGCTTTTGGGGCCCTGAAAAGGAAGCTAATGAGTGCACCGCTGTTGCGCCACCCGGATTTTAATTTGCCCTTCGTTACGGCCACAGATGCGTCAAAGTTCGCAGTTGTGCCGTGCTATCTCAGGTTATCGAGGGCAAAGAACATCCCGTTGCTTTTGCTAGCCGACAGCTGAGCCCCACAGAGCAAAAGTACGGAGCTACGGAAAGGGAGTGCCTCGCCGTTGTCTGGGCAGTAAAGCACTTCAGATGCTACCTTTACGGCAGCAAATTCAAGCTAGTCACAGACTGCCATCCTCTGAAATGGGTGATGAGTGTCAGGGACCCTAGCTCGCGACTCGCTAGATGGAATCTACACCTGCAGGAATACTGCTTTGAAGTTGAGCACAAGTCAGGAAAGACACATCTGAATGCTGATGCACTCAGCCGCGCAGCTGCCGTGGCAGCTATAGATGACTTTGTCCCCGTAGTCGACCCCGCCGAATTACGCACAGAGCAGTGCAAAGATCCTGACCTGAAGCGAATAATCGAAAGCTTAGAGGGCGCACCGTCTCACCCCGAACAGCTAGGTTATTTCATTGGCAAAGACGGCACCCTGTGTCGGCGCACGAGGCCAACCAGGAAAGGGAGACCAGAGAAAACCGCTTGGGAGAGAGTCGTCATACCTCGGTCGTGGACAGAAAGGGTTCTTCGCGCGTTTCACGATGCGCCATGCGCCGGTCATTTTGGCGTAGCGAAGACACGCAGGCGTGTGGAGCGTTTGTACTTTTGGAGTGGCATGCGACAGGATGTTAGAGACTACTGTGCGAAGTGTCATTCCTGTCTCGAAAGAAAAACACCCAAGGGACGAAGACCACCTCCAATTCAGCCGTTCTCTGAGGTTTCGGCTCCCTTCGAGCGGACAGGTATGGACACAATGGGCCCATTGCCCACGACCACTTCCGGAAACAAGTACATTTTAGTATTTGTCGATCACCTTTCAAAGTACGCGGAAGCGGTAGTACTCCCAGATCAGAAGGCAGACACGGTTGCAAGAGCAATTTGTCGAACAGATCGTGCTCCGACATGGACCCCCGAGGCAACTCTTGACAGATCGGGGAACGAACTTCGTGTCGCAGCTAATGAGGAGAGTTTGCGAGCTGCTTAAGATCGCTAAGAAGCAGACAACACCGTACCATCCGGCTTGCAACGGCGCGGTGGAGCGACTGAACCAAACCGTGGCCGGGTTCCTGTCGCATTTTGTTTCGCGCGACCAGCGGGACTGGGACTTGTGGCTCCCGTTTGCAATGTTTGCCTACAATTCCGCAGCACACGAGAGCACGGGCGAATCGCCATTCTTTCTTCTCTACGGCCGAGACCCGGACCAGCCTAGTGAAGTGCCAGAGGGCCCCCGTCGTGTCCCATACGCTTCACTGGACGACTATAAGGTTGAGCTAGAATCACGCTTGCAAGTGGCGAGGGACATCGCAAAGGAGGCCTTAATGAAAGCGGCGAAGCGCAAGAAGGAGGTGCACGATCGCAGTGCTAGAGACGCGCCGTTTGATGTGGGGGACAGCGTGTACATTTAAAACTGCCAAAGGCAGATTGGGCTAGCTCGTAAGTTCCAGACAAAGTGGAGAGGACCGTGCGAGGTTGTCGATAAGCTTTCTCCGGTAAACTTCAGAGTCCGAGACGTGAACCGGCGCTTGATAAGGATACACGCAAATCGCCTCAAGTCGGCACCGGTTCAGTATTCACGAAATGAGGAAAGGGAAAGCGCGGAATTTGATGGGGACAGAAGTGAAGCGGAGCGCGCAGATAGTTCGCAAGAAACGCCCTCTCCTGCATTAGTTCGGCAGGCGCCAGAGGTGACGGCCGGAATGCCACCGGATTTACTTCATGCATTGCTAGAAGAAGAAGCGCGCGAGGTTGCCGCGCAGATAACGCCAGGAGAGGCTCCTGCCACGAGCCATCGCGAGTCCCAAAGCAGACAAAGGGTGACAGACTTACTTAGTATGACTCATGAAGGCCGATATCCGCTGCGAAATCGGAAAGCTAAGTCGGACTAATGGCGTAAACAGAGCGGAGTTGTGAACTGGTTAGAATTGTGTAATGCCGCAGCTCATAACATTGCTATGTGCTTATGTGTTAAGTTATCGGAGTTGGCAGTTAAACCTTTCTGTCATTAAGTAACACCTTCACAGGAGAGCATGCGGAGCGCATGCAGAACCTGCCCTACTTCCTTTCGTTATCTATATTTTTGTCTGTGCCGTGATCGTTCTCGAAGTGGGAGCTCCTTTGTAACTGTGGTAAATTTATTTCGTCCAGTATGGACTAGAAAGGAGTGGCTTGGGTGCTGAGTTTCATGTTTATCTGTAAAAGAAGATCAGTGCTGCCCCTGGAGACGCCAGTTATGACAGCGGAGGCATATGGTGTTGTGCAGTGGTGTTGAGTGCAGCGAAAAGTGTTTTGTCGGACGCACTGTGCGAGGCGATTCAGAAAGACAAGGGGAGCTGCATGGACTCAAATGTTCGGAGAACATTCTTCTGGAGGGTGAGCGAGTGTGACGTTCCTTGTGTGTGCTACGAGGTTCCGCGTTCGACGGCGCGGCGTAGACGGAGACCCAGATGACAGCGGCATCATCAATTACCCAGCCATGCTCTTTGGGAGTGACGACCAGAACGAAGGGGTTTAAGCCCAACCAGACCCAACCGGACCCGCCGCCGCCGCCGCGGGGAAACGGGCTTTATCCTCCCCAATTGTCGTGGCGGTTCCAGGGGCGGCCTCGTTTCGGCGGGCATGGCCCCTCCCGAGCACATCCCAGGACAAGGGGCCACTTTCCCGGCCGGTGACCCGCGGGAACTGTCAGCGGGCCAGAGCGAGCCTTACCTTGAGGAGCGAGTGTCAGTTGATGGATGGAGAACGGAGGCCGGTGACCCGCGGGAACTGCCAGCGGGCCAGAGCGCGCCTTACCACAGCCGACGCTATGCGCTACCTCGAAGACAACCTTCTTTCCCTCGGACTCAACACGTGAGGGGAGCGAGACCATAAGTGCGGTGGTGTGTTTGTGCGCCCAAGTGAAAGCCCTAGCCACCCTCCTTCCCCTCCGGCGTGGGCCTCCTCACCCTAGGGAGTGTGGGGAGAAGAGGATATAAAAATCGACAAGCAGTACGGAAGAAGGACGCTCAGGACGACATCGTTCGCCTAGAGGGCCTTCAGCGCCGAAGCCCGACGGCGTGCAGCTTCTGCCAGCAACCGCTCGAGCCCAACTCCGGAGCCACTCCATCGCCCCCATGAAGTCGTCGGCACGTAAGCTCGGACGCCCCAGCCTCTGAATCTTAATCATGTATAATTATTGAATATATCTGTTTGTTTAAACTGAGCCATACGGTGTCTCTTTGCCTCTCCGTCCCGTGTGGACCTGCGCATTATGAAGGTCATCACAACTATCACAAGAGTGCTTTCTTGGGGTTTTAAAGTCAGAGTTATGACTCCCTTGTTACATGCATGCAAAGCGATATAGATAAACCGCTCTTTTTTCCAAAATACAGGAGTGCTTAATCTCCTGAGTTCAGCGCATTTCACAAAATTGCGCAAGCTGTGTTTGCATGGAATCCTTTATTCTACAAGGAAAAACTTTGTTCAAAATTGTATTGATGTCTAGGGGGAGATGCTACCAACTCTGCGATAGCATTACATGAAAAAAACGTAAGAGACAAGCCCATAATTTAGGCGTGTAATTTTGATCCTACATAAAAACACGTTTAATAAGGAATATATTTATCTCAATCAGTGAGTTTTATTTATGTACATTTCAGGCTGTGATACGGCAAATTAGAATTAGACCTTGCCTATTTGGCGGAAGGCAAATTTGGTGAATTCGATTCGATATTTTAGAAGTAATATATCTGTTCCTACTATGCATATTATATAAATTTTTCAATTGTTTGCGAGCATCTTGCTACTCACTGTGCGGCGCAACATTCACTGTGCTATTTATTAGTTTTCATCTTTTTTTTGCGACGATCGTATTTACGATCCTCAATACACCTTTCATTTTCTTTCCAGCGTCGAGATACTGTGAGATCACGGTGCAAGAGCATGGCGATAATTTTCTTCGAAGGCGTGCAATAGTTCTCATGCATTATCACTGCAAATGTTAGTACCGGTAAGGCTCATTAGTTCAAAGGCTCCAGGCGCCGTGAATCTCGCGATGTACTGGCAGCGTAGTTGCAATATATTGTGTTCCTTTGATTTGCGGCGGGCTGCTTATATGTAAGAGGTTATATACGCAAGCTCTGGCAGGAGGAGAACAAGCAGAAAAAGTCTGTATTGTTGTAGGCCAGTCCACACGTATCAAACGGGTGCTTGCTGTTTTGCAAGAAAGCTTGGCTGTTGTGGCAAAAATTTGTGGAATACAGAGCAAGTGGTGTGGAATAACACGAGACGGGACCCTTTTAAGTTACCTTTGAAATTGATAAGCCCCCTGCAAATGATATTGGCAATTGCGTTAAGGAAGAATGTCGTACATTGGTGGAAAAACTGACATATGGGCCTAGTCCTCGCGCGAACACAGATCCATTATTTATAGATTGCCTTATTACAGATTTATATGTTAGTATAATTATATTTATATGTGAGCATTTAGTCGCTGAGAATTTCGGCCCAATATTGATAGACAGGCTGAACATGGCCATAGTCATGGTGCATATGTCGGGCAGCTCTGTATAGATGGCTACATAAGTACATCGTCTTGGCGCGAACGTCGTGGCATTGTTCATAGAATGTCTGAGCATGGGCATATTTCTTGCGCGAACGTCGGGCCATTGCTTGCACCGAATTGCCCGGGCGTTGCATTTAATAAATCTTATCTACATGAAACTGGTGCATCAAGTAGCCCTCGGTGCCCCACATGCAGTGTGCCCGAGGATCTTTCATATTTGATCTGCCGTTGCCCAAACTTTATTAACCATCGCAATGCACTGCTAAACGCTTTAGGACGGTCGCATGCACCTACAGTGTGCTTGGACCCTCGAGGGATGCTGCTTCGTGTGCGCGCGGGAGAAAAGGATTATGAGTTTTTCTTGGAGACAGGGGTTTGGCTAACTCCCTTTGATATTTGTGCACATTTGTGAGCGTGTTAGTGTGAGTATGCTTAATTTCACCTTTCGCCCTTTCTTTTTTTCTTTTCTTCTCTTTTTCGCTCTCTTTTCCTATCTTCTCTTCATGCACCCTCTCCTTGGGTAGCATGCTATGTCACCAACCAGGCAGGCCTCTCCTGTATTCAGTAAAAATCTCTCCTCTATCTCCTCTCGGCTCATTGTTGACTGACTGGCTGAGCATAGGCCCAGCCCAGGGAAAAATTATATGCTACATTCGATAGACTGGCGAAGAATACGCCCAGTCGTCTAATGAGTTATTTGCCATTGTTGAAAAATGTCTCGGATTTTCCAAAAGCCGGCGTAGAACTTTTTGCCACGCACGGTTTAGCCACCATTATGGCAGCATCGGATTTTTATTTTTATGCTGCATGGGTTGGCAATTTTACCGATTTCATGTGAAGATGTTTCAAAATTTTCGCTCCTAAATGGCTTAGGCCCTTTCTGATATAGCCATAGGCCATGGCAGTAAATGGCTTAGGCCCTTTCTGATATAGCCATAGGCCATGGCAGGTTTCCCGCCCTATCATGCGCGTTAGGCATCGTGTGTCAATTACGATCCGTGCAGAAAAAGCCACAATAAATTTGCATGAAACTAGACCAAGCCCTCGTTTTTCTAACTTGATGTAGGTGTCTAACAAAACCAAGAACATCAGGTCGAGCAAACAGCAGGATTTGGGAAAAATTATTTATCAAACCGCTGGCACATATAAAACAATAAAATTGCGAGCTTTAGAGAGTACTTACCAGAATCCATGGTAAAACAGCGCGGAAAAAACACAAGGACGGAACAAACACGACGACAGGAGCGCTGACTTTCAACTGGTGATTTATTACGCACGTGTGTACATATACTATTCCCGCCAAACACTACACAGGACAAAAAATATTCAAGAAACACTGCGTCATCACTGAACACATTAAATCTACCTTGCTGCAAATGCATGCTGCAAACAGGCGATTTCGTGGTTTAGCCAATGATAATGAGGGCTTGCTAATGCATGCTGCACCCCACCTTGTCAATATGATATGCCTCTACTAGTTCCCTGGATTCTCTGTGCCGCCGCAACATTTTTGCTGTTTCGTGTGTGTGAACTTTATGGTATAGGAAGAAACCGATGCTTTAATACTGCTCGTGGCCGTCACCGGTTTGGATACAACATGTTTGACAGTCAATGGCCCTGAATCGGCACCGGTAGACCTCGCTGGCATCGCGAATTCGTCGTTTCTTACTTGGTTTACTGGTTAACCAAGCCAGAGAAGTCAAACCAACCTTTCGCGACGTAACCGTCAACAGTAAGACGCGCGCCAACCCAGCCTGCAGATTCTACAGTGCAAGATTTTCGTGAAACGTGGCTTGAATCGCGCAATTTCATACCCCTAATGCTTTACTGAATTCAATCAAATTCTCAAATCCAAGGCCATCACTGCAGAACAAATCAGGTTTGTGACCAAATCTTCGGAGTCAAACTCAAATTAATTGCCACAAACCTATCTGCGGTGACCACGATATTAAGCGCTATTCTCACTGTATAGAAGTGTTCCACGTCATCACCATGGGAGAAGACCGATTCGTTGGCATTTGAGGCCTTCGTTAAAATCTCTATGGAGCCTCTCCAAAATGTTAATGACCTTTCTCCCCGACAGTTTCGACACCGGCTGTGCCAACCCTATCCATTTCTACCTGAGCCTCTCATCGGGCACAAGAGAACACGTCTGAAAATGGCTGTTGGTTTGACGGTTTCAAACGCATTCTTGGTCTCGAGCAGTACAATTCAGAACTGGTCTTCCTAACAATGCATGGCGCAAATATTGATATCTACCACTGCATGCTGACATGGAAGGTCAGGGATAACAATATTGTTCTCTAGTTGCAGAGCTGCGCAAAAGTAAATGCACTGCTTCCAAAAACCAAAAAGAGAATTTTCACAGTGCGTCACGATATTGGCGAAGCAGGTGTGCCTATTTATTTAGCTAGCGCTTCAGACGACGCAACAAAAAACTTTTCGGGGATGTTGCTGCGAAGTAAAAAAAAATTAATAGATGTTCGTTTGGGCAAGTAGGGGCAAAACTACGAAAAACCTCGGGAGGAAAAGTACGGAATTTTCACTTGATACTTTATGTTTCTATCACTGTATGTTTCTAACGGCTGTCGCCTAACATATTTTGTATCTCGTTACTTCTCAGTGCGCTACTGTACATTAGAATGCAAATAAGAAGGATGTCTTGCTGCCGTTCCGTGCTCTAGCTTCGTCTAACAGCACACTTCTGTTTCGTGCTCGCATAACAGCTAAATGTACTTTGTAAACATGGGCCGAAAATACTTCTGTAAATTACATTGCGCAGATTTTAGGCTAAGCAAGAAGCCCACAAATCAGAATGAGAAATTGAAGTGATAAACTAGATAGTTCGCAGACATAGCTATACTACGTGAGCAGTGTGTGAGTGTCCCTTATTGCTAAGATATAATAAAAGGATGCAATCTTAAATAACGCCGTATTTTACCGTAACATAAAGCCTTGTTAGAAACTAAAACAAAGCTATCGTTGAATAGGACACAAGATTATTATACAGTGGTAGCGGCTGGCTTGATACTGGATGCAAAGCCTCTTTTTTATTTAAATCGAAATTACCCATATCGTAAGTACATATTATCGATAAATAAAGCATGTTATAATCATAAATTGTTAATTTGATAAGACGAGTTTCATTGGAGGAGAATTAAGCGCTTACGGTCTTATAAATATATGTATAAAGGCGCCGACTTCATTGATGTTAAGAACTCAAGAAGCTAGCGAAATAAAAAATTTACTAACAGCTGTCACACTTTTACCTTCAGAGCAGTTCATGCGTGGCACATACTCATAGTCAGTGTTGATGAACACCATAAAACACAGCATGAGAGGCTACAGGTTAAGCATGCGGCTGCCGCCATGGCCTACTCATCAGCTCCGATCTGTTAGCTTCGTGATCGGTGGAATCCGGCTTTTTCTCGACAGAGCCAACCCAGAGCAAAAGCAAAAAAAGAAAAATTTGACAGGCACTTAAGCGCGCAGTTAAGGGTATGACGCAAAAACGTTCACGGCATCTTTCACAGGTTTCTCTTAGCCCACAATCGCAGTCCTTTGCTCACATTCACATATTGGTAACAATTAACACCACTATAGTTCCAGCTTCTTCTTAATCTGCTCCACACGGCAATGCAAGCACGTAATATTTACGTTATTATTATTTCACGCATTAGCCCATCTATACTAAACTCGACTAATTACCACTGAAGAATCCTTGAAATTCAGCCAACATGGCACTCACACATCACCCTATCTTGTTCGTCAGCCAAATCAGCGTGCATAAATGATCTAGTTAGAAGCCTGCTTGGCTGGTGACTCTTGAGACGCGCTTCTGAACCTGATAAAAATTTGAGGAATGTTTTTGCCGAAAATATTTCCTTCAGAAAGATAAGTAATTTAAGACATGCGCCTACTTTCAATTCACATAACAGGCGCTATTCTAAATTATTTTCACTCCAGAGATAGACGCATGACATGTGCTTTTTGGATAAAACAACGCTGCCTGAACAACACCAGATTTTTTCCTAACCAGGCGCCTTAACGGTGTAAACTTACATCAAAAAGCAGCAGCGACAGCTGTAGCAGCCTTCAACAGCGAAACTATACGGTAGCGCACAGGAAATATTCCACCGCAAGCGCTGCCGAACGTGACGCTGATCGTGCAGCGTCGAGAAAAGCGCTCGCAGTTCGAAGCCTTACGCATGCGCGGAAATTTGACAGTCGCTGATGAGCACA
The DNA here is from genome assembly GCF_052857255.1 of Amblyomma americanum. Lineage (NCBI taxonomy): Eukaryota > Metazoa > Arthropoda > Arachnida > Ixodida > Ixodidae > Amblyomma > Amblyomma americanum. The sequence continues at coordinate 137,205,559 of NC_135502.1, forward strand.
TGTTATGCGCAGAGCCTGTTGGATGGCAAGGGCTACGCCTCGTAGCAGCACAGCAGTGAGAGCGTCGAAGATATAGTCCAGAAGCGCCTTCTATCAACGCTAGCGAGACAAGCAGCGAGCCGCCACCTATAAATTAGGGGCGCATTTCAGGGAGTGACAACGTGGATCTGCCAGTACAAGTGTGAGATGTGCGCTAATCTTTGGGCTCTCGGGCTCCCTGTGCGACAGTTATTGTACGAGCGACCTTTGGTGCCGCTGCGACCTAAATTGCGTTCAGCACCTCCGTCGACAGGTCCAGACGTTGGTTATGAATGAATCTCAAACGTGCGCCGCGGGAAACCACTGTATACGCTTGTGGTGTCTGTTCTGTCTACGTTCTTCATTTTTGTTCGTTTTTTTTCTTTATATAAAAAGTATTTCCTACAAAGAGAACTTGACGTCTTGCAGTAACTTGTTTATTGCACTGTAGTCCGGTTCCAGTTAAGCAAACGCAGCATAGGCTTCCATCGTTAAAGTCCAACACATTTCTAAGACGAAAACCCACAAACTTCTACATGTGGTCACATTTTCACGAACTGCATGAAAGTTGAACGTTTTACTAGCTCCGCCGTATCTACGATCACCAGGCAAATCAAACATAAACTTTAATCAGCGATTTTGTACTAAGTAACGTACAAACCACGTCCGAACACAACGGTTGAACGGACGGTGTGATCCGCGGATGGTTTTGAGGCCACGCAGGTATACCATGGCAGTGAAACTTCGACCTGCCGCGTGACCTGGAAGCCTGATCTCTCGATTCGAACGGTGTTGGGAAGTCCTCGAGGGGCACGCACTAGGCTTTCAGTGCTACGCGTTTCCGGGGAAAAAACAAAACTGCATTTAGAGCTGAGCAGTAGAGGTGAAATCATCGCGCCCGCGAATCGCAGACTTCTCAGCACCGTGAAAATCCAGAGCGCTTCCTGTTAGGTCATGCGCAGGACAAAGCTCCTCCGCCTCTGTCGATTTCCTGCGTGAATCCAGTCCTCCATCACTAGATACCATTGGAGGAGACAGAGCTCAAAAGAGAGGCCGCAGCGCCACTTTCTCCGAAGCCAGCTTGCAACCATAAATTGACTGCCTCTCTTGCTTCACGGTTTCTATTTCCTCGCCACTTTCCTTCTTCAGTAAATGGTTAGTCATGCATCTTTCGCAAAGCTTCTGCGCGTGCAGTACGCGCGTGCACGCTCGGATAAGTCTTTGTCGCATTAAAGTTCAGCTTCTGAAAGTGCAGGGCATCGGTAGCGTTGTTTTGAGATTGCCGTGGCTTAGTGTAGTCACATGTCAGAGGCAGTGCTCCACCCTCTAAATCGCATGCACAATATATAGGGTAGCTCTACACCTGAGAGCACATTAACACGTGTTTGTATAAGGTCGTGCACAATAGTTGCTGACTAATTGTTTGCACCTATGCACTTGGGAGCAATTCGATAACTGTTAACCACAAAACCTCCGCGCCTCTAGTCTACAGGGATTTCTAAACGATGGATTTTATAAGCTGTTAATACTTATAGCGCGCGTTAGTTTAAGTAAAATCAGCACAATTCTCAAGTGGCATCTTTGCGTGAGAATCATTTCAACGGATCGATCGCTCCGTGTCCCCACACCAAGTTTTCAGAAAAAAATCAAATGAACGGTTATTCGCTGGGTTTATTCCTAAATTCGAGAGAATAGACACTAAGCGAATCACGTAGACTTGAAAACGCAAAGCCATGTCGAAAGGCTGTCCACCGCAATCAAGCATTGGGTTACACGGGCCGTTAGCAACAACGACCCTCTGAGCCGCTGCTGTTGGCACGATTTTTATCACAGCTTTGATAGTGGCAGGCGTAGGAAAGTGGAAGGCGCTGTCTTACCGGATACTTCCGCGACCCTTTCCTCATTTCTTGTGCGGATAGAAAAGAAGATTTTTAAACAAGGAAAACTCTTTCTTGTCCTTCTCTCTCGTTTTATTTAAGTTTAGAATTTTTAACCGAGCGGCCGTATACCGTTGTACCGTAACAGGCGGCGCAAGTCCTTTGCGTGTTTAACTAACATCTCACGCTGCGTTGCGGCGCTGCCTGGGTCGCTGTTGCCGGTTCAGAGCCGTCGGTCATTTTGGCGTTCCGTTCCTTTGTATGTTAGTAACTTGATGCGCAAAAGCTTCGAGTGTTTGGTGTTCTGCTCGTGATCTTTAAAACCCAGCTTTCTATCCTAACTCCCTGGCTCTGTTTTGTGGTCTACATTGACGGTCTTCTGTCGTGAGCCCCCTTGTGTGCCAGCCTGTTCCAGTCCACGAGAGTAGCTGTTGTGGTTACCTTCGTGTGCTCTGCGGATCGCCCACCATCCCTACCTGAGCGGATGAAACTGTACGCTATCCACCTTCGCTTCGTCTCTTTGGGAACAATTGTATGGACACGGAGAAACTGGAATCAAATTAGACCCGCAGAAGGCCCGATACGTCTGTGGGGATACACTCCGCGCACATTTCCGCGCAGCTTCCACCTTTTTATCACCCGGACCAGCGTAACACCGCCACACGCTGGATTCCTTGCCGATAAGACACAGCGCCAGCGCAGCGTCACGCGAGGCATGCGTCACCGCCGGTGGCTACAAAAACAGCCTGCCCGGCTGCAGGAAGAAGGTTCTTTTCCTTCCGCTACCCGGACGAGCGTAGCATGGGTATGCTCGTCCGCTGCCGTCGCTAATAATTAGTTACGTTTTATTACTTCGACAGAATGGCATCCCACACGTCGTTGGGAGCTGTGTGCGAATGTATCCAATGGCCTTCCACACGTGCAGGTGAAGAAAATGCATACATTTTCTAATGGAATGTTTTGCTGCCGTGGAGTTTGCGGAGTGAGAATACGTGTAGATTATATGTATATTCATGCCATCATGAGTGCCATGAACAGCCAGTCCCAGCCAGTGCAGCATGACATCGAAGCAACTTATGCTTGCGGATTTTTATGATATGCAAAAGTGTGTTGTCATGCAAAACTGCTGCAAAATTTCAAACATGAATTCTAGCCATCGCAGTTCTTTACATTACCCCTGATTACGCAAAGATTCTGTATATTGTCAGAAATAAATTTCACAGCCAAAGGGGCTAGGCACAGGCTGCAAGCACTGGAGCAGCGTCCCAGCTGCAAGAGCATGCGCGTCTTTCACTTCTTTGCCCTCTAGGCGCCACCCGGGGACACCTGGCGGAATTATTTTCTCTCCCCTCAAAAAAATAAAGCTAGGACGTGGGTGCACTTTGAGTGAACGGGGGAAGTAAAGCAAGCCACGGGCCGCTGCATGGCTGCAGGCCAAAATAAAACAAAAGAAAGCACGGAAGAGGCGTCCGTTACTGCTTAAAATAAGGCTTTATACGCAGTACGTGCACGACCTCGCGCTGAAGTCGAGGGCGCGAACTCGGCAGAGTGCCATCAGGGAGGACTTAATACATCACATACGTTATGCGGTGAAGCTCTCTGTACGGTTCAAAGTAGCGGCTCAGGAGCTTCTCCGACAGGATTGGGCGACATACTGGTGTCCATACCCACACTTTATCATCGGGGTGGTACTCGACGTGTGAATGTCGTTGGTTGTAGCGTTGTGCATCTGTTGCCTGCTGATGTTCGATGTACATAAGGGCCAGTTGGCCGGCGTCGTCTGCGTGCCGGGAATACTCGTAGGCGTATGGCGTGAGCGGCTGATCGTGAGGGGTGCGCGGAAGCATGGCGTCTAGCATCGTTTGTACGTCACGCCCGTAGACGAGGGTAAACGGCGTAAAGCGAGTCGTTTCCCAAATCGCCGCGTTATTGGCAAAAGTCGCATATTGGAAGATCTCGTCCCAAGTCTTGTGCTGTACGTCGACGTACATTGCAAACATGTGTGCTAAGGGTTTGTTGAAGCGCTCCGTGAGCCTGTTTGACTGCGGGTGGTATGCAGTCTTCCGGTGGGTCGTGTGACTAAGCTGGAACACCTCGTGCATGAGCTTCGCTGTAAACGCGGTGCCCCTGTCAGTGATGATGGAAGACGGGGCGCCGTGCCCTCAAACAATGCGATTTATGAAGAAATACGTGAGTTCAGAGGATGTACTCCGCGGCACCGCCTAAGTTCCCGCATAGCGCGTCAAACAATCAGTCGCAACTATAACCCACTTATTGCGAAAAGATGACACAGAGAAACAGAGAATTGCCCCAGAATATAGATGATGACTTGGCCAAAAGGTGTCCGAGGGGGTGCAATTGGTGGGAGCAAACCTGCGGGCTTAAGCGGTGGTGACTTACGACGCTGGCACTCACACTCCTCTGACGTAGCGGTGGATGTCCGTTGCAAGTTTAGGCCAATAATAGACCTGACGCACTCAAGCGAGCCTGCGTGCAAATCCCAAGTGGCATAGGTGGGTCCATCATGACAGGCTGAAAGGATGTCGTCGCGGAGGTCTGATGTCACGACTAGGAGGTAAGTCTGGTTACCTAGAGTCAATAAATAAAGACTTAGAGTACCGGCACTCTTTTCTTCTATTGTTCTGTGCCGCCGCCACGATCATTGGTCAGTTTGCATCACGTGATATTTGTTTACACTGCGAGGGTTCATGGGGGCTGCCATTTTGTGGCTTATGCGTTTTCAGTCGGGCAAATGTTGTAGTCCTAGTGCTGCGACGCTGCGAGTGCTGTCGGTGAACGACTCAGTGACCAGGGATTCCGCGCCTCGCAGCATTTCAGCTGGACAAGGGCATACGAGGATGCCGTTTTGCTGCGTTGTTGGCTGTTTCAACTCGCAGAATGATGGAAAACGCTACATGCGCTTTCCGCTTTCCATGCCGTACGACTATCCCCGCCGCAGCGCAGGGTGGCTAACAGCGTTGTTTACAAAATGGCTAGGCCAAAGTTAGCGGCAAGGTCGCCGAAGCGGCAATCTGGCAACAATGATAAACAACAAAATGGCCGCCCTGCTTACCGCCGTGCTGCAGTGACTCTAGGGTTACCGTTGTTGGAAATTTTCGTGTACAGTACGCCATTGCGAATGCAAAAAGAGGACAAGTGACGGGAAAAGTGTCGAGGCACGTTGTAAGCATGGCCCTCTAGGTGATCCATGACAGACCACAAGTCAGCGTCAGCACGCTGCATTGCCACCAAGCCCGAACTGCTGATCACAACTAGGAAACAATTGTGATCCTCTGTGCTGTCATGAGCTTGCTCGACGGGTGCACGTGAGAGCTTGTCGGCATCTTCGTGTTTACTTCCTGACTTATAGGCAATTGTGTAATCAAATTCCTGAAAGCGAAGGCTCCAGCGTGCAAAGCGCCCTGATGGGTCCCGGAGATTGGTCAGCCAGCACAAGGAATGGGGCCTGTGACAACATTGAAATGGTAACCGTAGATATAAGGCGAAAATTTTATCGTGGTCCAGACGACACCGAGGCACTCTTTTTCCGGGATGGAGTAGTTGATTGCGGTGCGCGAGAGTCTGCGACTCGCATATGCGATCACACGTTTCACGCCTTGATGTTTAACGAGGGCGGCACCCAGCTCGATGTTGCTAGCGTCAGTTTGTATCTCTGTAGCAGCCTCCTCACCAAGTAAGCAAGCAGAGGGGTTGTGTGCATCCGTCGCCGCAGCTCTGTAAAGGCAGCTTGTTGCTCGGCAGTCAAGACGAAAGGTGTATTGTCACGCGATAAACGGGTCAGAGGCTCATCGATCTTGGAGAAGTCGGCGATAAACTGCGGTACTAGCCGCATAAACCGAAGAAGCGCTTCAGCATTTTCTTTACAGTACCACGGGAAAACTCGGCTACGGCGGCAGTTTTCTCGGGATCGGGTCTTACGCCGTCGGCGCTCACAATATGACCGAGAAACGTGAGTTCTTTGTAGCCAAAGCGGCATTTCTCGCGTTTTATTGTCAAGTCGGCCAAACGCAAGGCATCCAACACAGTGCTCAGTTCAAGGTGTTGGTCGAAAGTTTCTCAAAAAAACTACACCGAGCTATCGAGGTAAACCAAACTGGTATGCCATTTAGGGCCAGCCAGGACAATCTTCATCGTGCGCTGAAACGTCGTCGGCGCTGAGCAAAGGCCGAAGGGGAACTGCTTAAATTCATTTGGGTCGTCGGTTGTGATGAGGCAGTTTTTTCGCGGTCCCGTTCATCAACCTCAATTTGCCAATATCCGCTCTTTAGGTCTATCGACGAAAAATTCTTGGCGCGGTGGTCTGTCGAGTAAGTCGTCGATGTGGGGCCGCGTGCAGACGCACTTTTTTGTTATGGCATTCTGCTTACGGTAATAAACGCAAAAGCACAATGTCCCATTCTTCGTTCTAACAAGCACGACGGGCGACGAACACGGGCTCTTAGATTGCTGAATAATGTCATCTGTAAGCAGCTCCTTGACCTGGGTTTGGATGGCGGCGCGTTGCTTCGAGGAAATGTGGTACGTCTGCTGTCGTATGGGGCCAGCGTCATGGGAAATGATTATCCGATGCTTCGCAATCGTCGCTTGCCACACTTTTGAGGAGAATGCGAAGCAAGTTTTGCATTAGAGCAGTAGGGCGCAGAGGTCACGCTGTTGAGTCCATGAGAGCTCGGTGGTAATATCGATGCAATCCAGGAATGTGTCTGAACGTCCCATGGCCTCGCATGCAAAGAACTCAGTAACATCAGCCAATTGGTCGGTCCACGCGATGACGGTAGCTCGGAAAAGGTTACGAGGTTCGTTTGTAAAATTAGTAATCAGCAGTTCCGACCGACTGTTACGGAGGTGGACAAGGCTTCAGGCCGAGCAGATTTCCGTCTGTCAGCAGCAAGGAAAGGTTGCCCTCTGCGACTGCAGGTCCATCACGAAGCCCATTATCGCATTCGATGCTTGCAAAAACACTGGCGCGCGGTGGGATCAATGCACTTTCAGGGGAAATACGAAGGGGGAGCTGCGTTGACGATAGTCGGAGGTGTCGTTGGATTTCGCCGAAGAAAACGTAACGGTTCTGTGCCGCAGGCCTATAACGGCACAACTCTCATGGAGAAAATGTACGCCCGATAGCAGGTCACGAGAACAGTCACGGAGTACCACACACTAAACACGAATGACACGAGATGGGTGGTTTATCGGTGTTCGTCCGCTTTAAAACACCGCATCGCCAGACGAGAACACCGGCAAAACGGTGCACATGATATCTTAAACACCGAAGCAACACCAGCTAGAACTGACGGTGTGCTAACGAGGTCCGCAATCTTCCATCAGCCGTCTCTAACGGGGTGTTTGTCGCCATTCGGAACCTTCCGAACGGTGTGGAAAAAAAAACACCATACGGCAACTGAGACTGAGCGAGGTCGAATTCCTGCTGCTGTTCAAAAGAACGCGCAAGTGGAACTGTGTACTTTTATCTGTTTCGCTTAGTTTCGGACCGAAGTAGCAAGTTTTGGTTTCGGTCGAGATGCAGTCGACAGCAATCGACTTTAGAATGGGGCTGGCACAAAGCCCTGGTGTTTCGTTATCTTGCAAAAAGGCGGGATGCAAACAGTGACAGTAAGGAGCTGCTGACCCCCAAGGGATTTTCTTTAAAATTCACGCATATTTACACGTGCAATTAAAAAACAGACAACAGTAGGAATAAGGAGCCATTTTAACTGCTTCAACTATGCTCAGTTCAGAAAATAGAGTACTTTCATGACTAAACCAGATACAGCGTACTGACACGCTGCTATTTTGGGATTTGCATTGCTACCGTCTCATTTACACGCGTGTTCACTACCACTCTTTTCAAATAACCAATAATCGAATGTTGAGACGGTTGTGGTTTCTTTAGACTTCCACGAAACTATGAAGATGCGATCACCATTATTTGCTTTTGCGACTGTGGTTTTTACATTTTATTGACAAATGGTAATGAGGTCTGGATATGGTGCAGCTATTTTTTATTTTCATTTGGAAAAGAGTGTTTTGTGTTGTAGTCTTCGATGGCATCCAATCATTGTAGAGTGCCACTTCACAACCTGTGTATAATGGCGATATACACTTTGAACAACACCATATCAGTTTTGTATTTTTAGGTCTTCAGTATACACACACAAATGTGATTCATTGGGAGTATTGATTGTTGCTTGCTGGGCTGTTATAGGTGCTCAAAATGTGATACCCTGGAGAACATTTGCTTCTTCGATGCTCAGCAAAAATTCCTGTAGTGGCCATATGCATCAAATGTCACGGATAAAGCAGGAGTGGTAGCTTTCGTGTGCAGCTGTACCTTTCGAATACGCACTTTGTGTCACGCTCCCTTGTGAGCAGTGGCTCACCATTGTTTCTTTAGCCTCTAGTTCCATTACAGTTAGGCTGTTGCACTGGTTGCAATTAAATGAGATTGAGCAGCCCATTTGTCTCATAGCTAGAATATGGTTTTCAAATTTTGTTAGAGAGGCCATTGCAGCATTTTGTTCAACTTCTTCACAGTTGTGATGGCCCACTAAATGTGATCACGGCTCTAATGAACAAATCATATGCACAGTCGCACCTTTTATAATGGACACTTTGGTTTCCGAGCAAAATTCTCGCAAAGTGATTCATCCATACAACCGAATCATTAATGAAAAAGTTTTGATACAAACCTTGTCACCAAGGTCTCCTGCACATTGTGGTGGGCAATGAAGTTGAAGCTAGATTGTTGATAGCTCGAAGTACATTAGCCTGCTTACCATTATCTTTAAAAATCTGTCAGAGACAATGTTTGAGCCTCAGATTTCTTTGACTTTATTCTCGAAATATTGGGTTGAGCATGGTTTTTCTATGTAAAATTTCTCACTTTGAGGAGGGGTGAATCACCCACTCATGAAGTCATCCCTAGGATACTGCAGTCATATTGTGCATTATACTGAAATGCAAGAGTATTTTTTGCACTTCTTCAAGTGTTCGAAATGTCAGTGATATTTTGTTTTTAATTTTGCAGCACCAAGCACTTACAGCATGCCTCCTCACCTATCAAGGCGCAGTTTTCCTGTTCATTGGCCATCACCCTGTAGTGAAAACCTCATCGCTTCTGTGAGGGTTATTCTGTTTGCAGCCTTCTGGGTGTTCCTTTTGGAAAATCTAAAGAAGGCACTCTGTCTGCTGACCTTTCTTGAGAGTGCATTTAGATACTTGGCTTAAAATAAACCACGCTTCGATGGTTTTGAGCTCATCAGTTTTTAAAAACCACTTCGTCTTGCCTTCACAGCTACCTCTTCTATCTGATGTACATGTTTTACATGTCTAGTTTTTTAGTACTGCTTGGAATACTGGCAGTGGGACAAACCGTTCTGCTATAACTTTTCAATGTTAACATGATACAGTTCGCCAGAGCGAAAACGAAACAATATCAGCATGAATCTGTGAGAAAACTGCTGTAGACCCTTTGTCAAAAAGTACAGAGCCAAAGGGTTTGGCTTCTAAGCCGCGTAATAAGGCCTCTGAGCATCCATGGATGTCCAACATTCACGGTGGTCAGGGCCAGATTTTCTGTACCTTCAAGAGATCTGAAATGCTAGCGATGCACAGCAAGGCTCAGAAGCGAATTCCTTGGGCTCTAAACTTCGACAAATGCTGTACTCGCATTATGTGACAGCATGGGCAGACATGACAAACAGGAACAGCAACATTTCGTTGACCCTAAGAATCCTCACCCCACTGGTTTCTTGTTCCTGCATGGGCTAATCATGGTTTTTATCTTTTTGCATCTAGCTCGGTCAGGTTCCTGGGAGCACTATGAGCATTTTGTAATTTTTTTTTTAATATACTTCCCGTTCTGCCACATGCCACATTTGCTAGCATTTATACATACCCTTTAATGAGAAAAAAAAATAATGATGATAATGGATTTGGTGAGCAATTAAGTTTTGAAGCAAATATGTGCTTAGACACAGGTCTTCAAGAATTCAATTACTTATTAAATCACAAAGTTACTAGTCCTCAGTCTGATCAGTTGCCATAGGAACTTTTCTAGAATTTTTCTTCACTTCGTCCTAAAATGAAGGTGATGAATGCCTTTCTCCCGATCAAACAGAATGCATATCCTTACCGCTTTGAACTTAGCCCATGTGTTTTTCCTTTGCTTGTAGTGCGCACAGTCACGTAATACCAGGTTGACTAATTCCTTGTATTTCAGCATTAGTTATTACTTGTTAGCGATATTAAAAGGCATGTGTGCGTGTGTTTCTGTATTCTAATTTTTTCCCTATAAGTTATGAGTGCTCCATTTTATTTGCGACAGGGTTTTTAAAATGGGTTGCTAACATATCTTTCGGGGCACAAACTTTCTCTAGAGCATAGGCCTCCATATGTTGTGTGTAAAGTTTTGTTTTTGTTCTTTTTATGGGGTTGTGTGTTAAACTGAATGTACTGTATACGTTTTCTAATTTTATGTTCATCCAAAGTATTTGTCTGGTGCATAACATTTTTTAGCTAATCTTATCTGACAGCACCAGTTAGCCTGAAGTGTAGCGAAGAAGTTTTCAACTCAACTCTGCATTCTTTTTTAAGATTTGCTATTGTATCGTTTTGATTACTTTTAGGTGCTGATTTCAAGTTAGACCCCACCTGTAATACCTATCCAAGAATTGTGGTTTCAAATGTTGTTTATTGTCCCCCATTTAAAAAAAATAAACTTGTAATCTACAGGTCTTTGTGACCTTTTCTATACTTTACGCCGGCTCTTCAATTTCTTTTCAATTGAATAAGCTTGACATGTTAAGCAGCCTTTTAATGCTGCTGGTGTTAATATTTCAGATATGTGTGTAGGTTAGTAACTGACATCTGTGATAATCCAGTGATATTTCTAGCGCTGGTCTGTGTAATTCAGTATTTTCAAACGTCCAATGGAATGAATGTAAGTCGCATGCGCAAGTTAAGTTGCCAACAATGTTTTTAAGACGTGCTAGTAACAATGTTCTATAAAGTGCTTAAAACTGCAGTCTCGGAAAAAAATGTCTAACAAACTTACACAGCTACCTTGCACTATGAAGGTAAAATCGAAGAACTATATTTTTGTTTGAAAATAAAACCACGGGGCACAAGCTATACGCATTGTTTTTGTGTAATCCTTACTGCGAATCCTTTTGCTTTTATCGACTTTGAGGACTTATAGACTGGATGAAAATAGTGCTCGAAAAATATTTTCAATGCGCGAGTGGAGCACTGAATTCAAAATTTTCTTTAAAAATGTCCATTATGGACAGCAAAAATAAGTGACAGTAATGAACGGATTTTAAGGATACAATATACAAATGCATTCTTTTTAAAACTTTTAAAGGCAGAGAGATAGCAAACATTATTTGTCCAATGTAGAGCTGCCCACAAGTGGCTTGTGCACCATTCAGGTCCTTTAACTTCAACTATTCGGTTTTTAGACCACAGTGAAGAGATGGTATACTTTTACGAGAAGAAAAATGTGTTGAAGGAATATTGCACGTAGATCCCTTACCACGGTCATTTTTTCAGTTTTATTGCCTGTCGTCTCCCCAAATCTGCTTTTCTTGCCCATTGCGAACCACCTCGTCAAGATACTTACGGCTAGCGTATTTACGGCTTGTGTATTTTTTTACAGAAGTGCCGTATACACAGCGGAGTCAAATTAAAGACGTTTTCTTGCCGCCGCCACTGGTCTCGTTTTGTTTCCCCGATGTACGGCAGTACGTTGCGACGCGACTGCGACGTCGTGTGTATGCATGGCGCCACAATCGTGCAACGCAGGCATCCAGCAGAAGGTGAAGACAGCGGTCGTATACACTTTGCATCCAGCGTTCTTGCCCTGTTCCTTACAGTACTACTTTGTAACGGCATGGAAGGAACGGGGCTAGTTGTTATATCTCAACATTGAAGTTCGATTGGGCTTTGTTCATGATTACAAAGCCCATTCGAACCTGATTATTGTGATTATAAACTAGCACCGTTCCGCCTACATAGTTAGCAGTTCTAGTAGCCCTGTAAGAAAGAGCAAAAATGCAATATAGAAAAACGGACCGCTGTCATCACCTACTCCTCCTAGATGCCGGCGTTGCGAAATCTTGGCGCCTGCGTAAACACGACATCGCAGCCACCGCTAAGCGTATCGCCGCGGTTAAAACCTCCCATTGCTACTTAGAAGTACATCGTATTTTTGGTGTAAAAATCTACACCAAATATACTCCCATTGTCAAGCGCGAGCTAGTGCTTCGTATTTTGTGGTGTAAAAATCTACACCCAAACTGCTCTCTTCGCCAACCGTAGGTCCTCCGTATTTTTTGGTGTTGAAATCTGCCCCAAGTCTAACGGTGTATGTCGAACCTCGATTTTGGAGGATGCTAGAGGACAAGCCAAAAACACCCATCTAGGTTGATTTGTGTTCAGTGTGCAGGCAGCTAACTATGAGCGTCGTGTTGGTGATCTGGACCCCAGCCCTGCACTGTCCAATCGGAGTAAGGATTTGGCCCCCCGCCGTCCGGATCAGCACGTTAGAGCAAAGGGCTGTAACTTTCTCTAGAAGCGCTGCCAATTTGCACTGATATTTGATGCACTGATAATTGAAAACTCCGCTCCTGTGTCAATCAGCGCGTTAATGCTGTGACCGTCGAGAAGCACGGGTATGTCGATTGAGAAACGGTCCGTTAGTTAAGCTGCTGTCGCCGACGTCGTCAAAGCTCTATCACCGGATGTCTGAGTCGTCAGTGGATCTTTACAGCTTCGACATCCAGCGACCACGCCCCCGGATTTCGCTGTCCTCAGTTTTTCTGGCGAGGGCTGGGCGAGTGGCCCCCGTCGCTCGCGCGTTCTGCGCATTCGGTGTAAACGATGATCGGCGATTCGACGGTGATCAGGACTGACTACGCTCCGTGGACTACGGAGGTTGCTGGGTGACGTATTCTTCAATATCATGGTGCCGTTGGCCAAATCGGGGTCTAGATGCATCGGAGGAAAAACCCTTCAGGCCAAGCTCTCGATATAGGCCCCGGCGGAACAGGTGACCGGGCTCCCCACAGTGAAAGCACAAATGCCGCAGGTTAGGGGCACGCCACACGTCTGCTCTGCGCAGGGATCGTCGATCACTCGGGATGTTCTGCATTGGCTGCAAGGAGGGTATCAGGTCGTCTTGATGGGTTGCAACAACTGCCGCTGGATTTGGGGCAGGGCGTCGCAGAGTGTCAGCGTATGTCGGGTGCCAGTAGTCTGTCCGGATGGGCTGTGAAAATGCCGATGCATTTGGGGCAAGGCGTCGCAGAGCTGCAGCGTATGTCGGGCGGCAGTAGTCTGCTTGGATTGGCTATGGTTCGCCGCGTAGTAACAGAGGCCTGATAGCTTGCTACACCTCTTCGCGGATAATATTCATAAGGGAGCTGGCCGTTTGCTGCGACGTACCACAAATATTCTCTAGCTCGTCACGGACGACAGCGCGGATCATATCGCGAAGGAAGTCGGTATTGCTGTTAAAAACCAGGAGGGACTCCATAACAAAAGCAGCAAGGACTGGCCGGTTGTTCGCAATGAAACGCTGCCGGAGGACCTGCTTCATCGTGACAGGCTCCGCTAGAAACTCGGCAACAGTGATTGAAGGCTGCGCACGCGGCCGGCGAAAAGCTGTTCTTTAACACCGCGCAGCTTTTTGGCTACCGACATGGCTGGGTCAGCGCGTTGGAAGAGCCACGTCATGTCTCCGACGTGCATGGTAACCGTTTCGTTGGGCATTTGCATGCGGGACTGCAGGGAATAAGGGGCTCTTTTTCTAAACAAAAATAAGTTTACGTTCAAGGTGTCAATAAATGAAGCATTATAACTATTTCGTCTGTGTATTTTGTGGAGTTCCAAAACGCTGTGCCAAAAAATACCGCTTACCTATAATGACACCCCAACCTACCTAAATATCATATGTTCCCGGATAATTATGACGGGGTTTGCCTTTAGTATGGCGAGACTCCCACCTCATAGCACGTAACATGGGGATGCCCTGGCGACCAACCCCCACACTAAGACATACACCACTACGAGGAACAGTTAATTGCAGACCACCCTGTTCAGCTCAGAGCTGACGACCCGGCGCACACTGGTGTCCCAGGCTAGAGAAACAGTGGGGGTCATTGAGATCCTGAACTAAGGTTGCCACCCGCATCTGTACTTTTCCTCTCTCTTGCTACTTTGTAAATAAATGTTTTCATCATGTATACCACAGCCAGCTAGAAGTAGGAAATGCAAATTGGGCAAAAAAAGAGCGCAGGTAAAGCGAGCTCGCCAGTGAGCGTACAGCGCGTAGTGCATGGGACCTGCGGGAGCAACCCGCAATCCCCCCTTCCCGGCGCGGTTGTTTTGAACGTTCTAGTGCCCCCTCCCCCCTCCCCTGCACATTATAGTTCAACCTGTTGCGTGCACAAACGGCTGAAAAAAAAAAACAGACGGAGGATTCCGCTCTAGCGTGTATAATTTTTTTGCCTCTTATAGTTATTCCAAATTTCATCCTTCCCTCTCCCTCCATTTCTTGATAGTGGCCCGAAGGGCTCTAACATTTAAGCCTAAATTCGGAAGTCACTTCTGCCACTGCACTGAGAATACGAAAGGCTTCTCTTTAGTTAGTTCCTCACTGCTGGGGACCGTAGAGAAATGCAAGATTTGAGAGGCCCTCTCGTCGCATTCTGTGTAAACAAGATTGACGTCATCTCGTGCGCCCACTCTACCCACCCTTTGTTTGCTTTCTTTACTTTCTCCGCCGCAACGCTTTGGCTGTGGGTCTGCGCGATTGCGCGTGCTTTGAAACAGAGCGAGCGAGTCGGTATAAAGGGACACCAGAACGAGGGACGCTTGCTTTCTGGCGGTGTCCTTGTACCGGTAGCTATAACATTCATAAATAATTTGTGCCAGACAACTCACTCCATGCGCTTGTATTTTTGGGCTTCTTGGTTTCGGCTTCACTTTTACCTGCGTAGGCTTGCAACAGTAGAGGAATATGTCCCTGGGGCACCTTGCAATCCATTTGGTGCCATTTACTGATATATTTACAGCCGTTGAATCGTAACTCGGGTATATCGCAGGACTAGGAGGTTGCACTCGCTAGATGAAGTGATGGGCAGCCGGTTCACTTTTAAACCACGGATAGGAGCACTGTAGTCTTCCATAAAGCGATAAGCTTTTCCAAGCTTTCGGATGCCAATTGTTTCTGAAGACTGTCATCAGCGCTCAATTGGAGCTGATCAGTAGACCATGTCGCATGAAACTTTTGACCATCATTGTACATAAATATGGCATGTATCCTCTTGACAAAAAAAAAACGTTTTACAGCTTGCAGAATTAACGCAATAAAAACGAAGGACATGAAAGAACTGACGAAACTGGCGCTATCCAACAACAGGATTATTTTAAAAAACGTTCTATTAAACTTAACTGAAATATTTCAATAGACATCCATTGGCCAGTTACCGCGCGCGTAGTCTATTCCTCATTTTCCTTCAATTTTCTTGCTGTATACCTGCAAAGCGTGTGACAACCAAGTAGCCAAAAAGGCATACTCTTTAGAATTTCTTACCATTATAATAACTCAGGATGTGCAGCACCATTTGAAGATGAAATTAAAAACCATGATGCTGAAAGTTGATCTCTCACAAGTGAAGGATGCGAGCCAGTGCTTTAGTAAAAGAACGAATAAATATGAAGTGGTATAAAAACAAACCTGGTGTCCAGCAAGTTTTCCTCAATCTTAGTTGATGTTTATTCACTGGCTGCACTAGCATGAAGGACATGGCAGTCACCTTCCGCGTATGGGTAGCATATTTCATCAAAGTAACTACTACCATGCTTCTGTTATAGCGGAATGCAAAATCATTCGGGTACCGTATGATGGTGTGTAGCAAAGATCTGAGGTGAAACCACGTTTTGTAGCAACAGTTCTGCTATAGGAGAATAAAATTGCACAGAATATCTCAAGTTCTCATTAAGTTCCGCTGGGTGCTCAGTTCTTGCACGAGCTGAGTAATTCGTTTTGTGTTATGCTGGCTCAGAAGAATGCATCAATGTAATGGATATTTTAACATGATATCAACAACACTTATCCATACCAAGCGCTACTGAAGAAGAGACCTGCACAGATTACACTTCTCCAGAGCACGTGCACTATGCCTTTAGCAGTTGTGGTAGAAACAATGCACAATATAAACAAAATAATACAATACAAATTATGATGGTGGTTCGACAGCGCAACAGCACACACAGACCAAGTAGGAGACGAGACACACAAACCAGCGCTGAATCAGCGCTGGTTTGTGTGTCTCGTCTCCTACTTGGTCTTTGTGTGCTGTTGCGCTGTCGAAACACCACTATGCATCACCAACTAGCCCAATCTGCAGTTCGTCTACACAAAATATGACATTGGATCATCACGTGAACTGTATTATAATAAACTAGCTAGGACAACAGGCATTATGCGCTGGCATTGCTTCTTCCCAACGTCGGTTAACACACTCAAATATAATGCTTTATTTTCTTCTTTATTAAGTTACGCGTTTATTGTGTGGTCAACAAGAACAGCTGGAAATAATAGTAAACTTTCCGTCTTACCAAAAAGAGCATTGCGCCTAGCCTGTAAAATCCCAAAGCGCTCGCACCCTGCAGGTTTATTCAAGAAGCACCACATAATTCAGGTTTCATCAGTGTATGACTAAAACCTATGTCGCATGAAAAATCTATGTTTAGTTAAAAATAATGATGCCATAACAAGGTTAGCACGGCTAGTGGAGAAATTCCCTGTTTATAATGTTCGCCATCCCAATGTGTGGTACGTCGCCAAATGCGGAACGAATTATGTACATCAAATGATGAAATTTCTGCTGCCCACACTTCTAAATCGCATAATAAAAGAAACTAACATTGACATATTTGTTCTAAAACCAAAACAGCTGCGTGAAATGTTTGCATAATGATGCCATACACTAAATTTCTTTTTAGCCTGGTGCTTTCCTGTTCGAACAATTTTGCTTTACTCATGCGGTCAAGTGCATAGTACCTCATTAGCCGCACGCTTCTATGCTGCCGGTGGGCTAGGGGGTCAGGACTCTTTAAGCTGTTTCTCTCACCTTTTACCTGTCTTTGTCGTAAGTTCTTTTGTTACGGTGTAAAAATTGATTTGATTTGAATACCTTTCAGGTAAATTGGCTTCATCCATCATTTTGGTTTGAATTGGTTCATGGGGATTTAACGTCCCAAAGCAACTCAGGCTATGAGGGACGCCGTAGTGAAGGGCTCCGGAAATTTCGACCACATGGGGTTCCTTAACGTGCACTGACATCGCACAGTACACGGGCCTCTAGAATTTAGCCTCCATCGAAATTCGACCGCCGCGGCCGGGATCGAACCCGCGTCTTTCGGGCAAGCAGCCGAGCGCCAAATCCATAATTTTATTTAAAAGAGGACGTTTGTCATCAGAGTATCATACATCAACATAGTCATAATTGACGTATCTTTTCAAGGCACAGTGGTGCCGATGAAATGAAAGAAGTTTAATTCTTTCTCCGAGAGCAAAAACAGTTGCTGTCATTGCTTCTAGAAGTTGCCCATGCTTATTTAGAAAGATAAAGCCAGAGTAAGTGTACATCCTACATTTCACGCACAACATGCCATCCGATGATGGTGGTCACAGGGAACGACCTCAAAGGTCTGAAAGTTTGCAAACTCAGCTCGATGTCACACAGCCATTTTATTGCAGGAATCCCTTTGACACGTAGTTTTCCGTCACGGTTTGGTCTACCAGGGCTACACGGCATCCATAGGTGCTCCAGTAAGGCTCAGAGGTGTTCCAAAGCTTCTCGTTGGTTGCTGTTCCAAGTATTCTTTCAAATGTCGTCAAGAGAAGAGGTACTAACATAAATGATTTTTTTAATTACTTCTCAACATAACGACATTGCGAAGGCACAAGATTTTTAGTCTGAGAGATTTCTAGCGCGTGCAGCCCGGCCCTAAAGATTGCTGCCGCCGCGAGATGAACAGACGTTCAAACAAGAATCACGGTGGTGGCACCAGATGGCGCCACTTGTCCACGATATGGCCGACAATCCGGTATCTCGGTACAAATGAGCGCGCATGCACTAGCTGGCGCGTTATTGAACGAAAGTTTCCTCAAAAGCTTGTGGGAATACTGGCTTGCCGCCGTTGCCTTTGCGCGGCAGTTTCCGGCATCGCGCGCTGTTCTCCTCTTTCCCTTTCTCCCGCCTCAGGCGACGGAGATGCGGCTGGGTGACTAATCACTGTCATTCGGCCGCAGCCCCGCCCCGACTTCCCAAGGGCCTTTGCCATTGGCGCATTTTGATGGGCATTCGGGACCCGCTTGGGCGGCCGCGCACCGTGCGACAGTCCGAGCAGAGCACAGAGAAAGGCTCCTCCGAGACAACGTAAGGTGTGTACGCTACTGTCTGTCCGACCTTTGCCTTTCGGACAATATAATAATAATTGGTTTTTTGGGGGGAAAGGAAATGGCGCAGTATCTGTCTCATATATCTTTGGACACCTGAACCGCGCCGTTAGGGAAGGGATAAAGGAGGGAGTGAAAGAAGAAAGGAAGAATAGGTGCCGTTGTGGAGGGCTCCGGAATAATTTCGACCACCTGGGGATCTTTAACGTGCACTGACATCGCACAGCACACGAGCGCTTTAGCGTTTTTCCTCCATAAAAAAAACCGCTAAAGCGCCCGTGTGCTGTGCGATGTCAGTGCACGTTAAAGATCCCCAGGTGGTCTAAATTATTCTGGAGCCCTCCACGTGCTCAATCTCGCCAGCACGGGTCCTCAACCCGCAGCGGCTCCAGCCTGTCCAGGGTACCAGCGACCTGCGGCAGGCGCACCTTGCGCTAACTGCCCACTCTCTCTCGCAAACGGCCCAACGGCCGACACGAGAGAGATCACGGCACTGCCGCGGCGACAACCTCCTGCAGCGGCGTGCTAGCGGCGCGCATTACTCCTGTCGCTCCGAGCGCGCATCGGAGCTTTTCTCCTCGCGCGCCCCGGAATGGGGTGACTGTTGAGTCTGTGTACCGGTGGAGGACGGCGTGAATAAACGTCTCCTTCGTGAAGTTGGAGGCTCGAGTCTTGGCGGCGAGTCCCTCTCCTCTCTGCAGAGGTTGAGTGCGTCGCAGCGGTGCCCAAGGGTGCGTGTGGCGACGGCTCATCGGGGCACTTGGCTCGCCAGACGCCCGAAACCGCGCTGGTTAGTGGCCTCTGCCCACAAAGAAACCCACATCTGGCGGCCAACGTCCTAATTAACTGGTTCTTGCGCCTTTGATGGCACACTAGCCGAGCAGGTCGCCTTGACGATCACGCTTGCGCACCATGCCTACCACCCCCAGCGCGCCAGTCGGCAGCTACGTGTCGGCTCCCTACGGAGGCGCATCGTCCTTTGATCCGATGGCTGCTGTTCCTTTGAATAGCCAAACACCGTGGTTGGCCGCGGCCCCCTTTGGGGCATACGGCGATACGACCTCAAACGTCGATCACGCGGCTCCCATTGGAGCTGTATCAGGAGCACCCTGCGGCGCACCCGTTAATCACATGCTTCCGCTGTATAAGCTTTCCGTGCAGTGAGAAAGCGGTGCGTACGACGCTGCCAGAACCGGCAGTCCCGCACAACAGCAGCCGTGCCCCGCTAGCAGTCAACTCTGCCCTGTGAACGGTGAGGCGCTGGCCCAGCTCTCTGTGGTAACCGCGCCGCTTATCGAACTAAGAGCCTTGCCTGCCGTGTTCGTGATGCCTGCACAAGTGGAGAGGAGCCATGCCCTTACCCCACTCTCGACCACTCGCACAACCTGCCTTAGCAACCGTTTGCGGGCAAAACGAAGTACAGGAGACGGACAGCCTGCGCTGCACCGTTTTCTGAACCGCGAGTCGAGGGACGCCAAGCGCTCCACGCACAGCCGAGGGGCAAACTCGAAAGAGCCTGCCATTTAGCCGTGCAGCGGGCGGACCCAGGAAGGGAGAGGCGGCATTGTCCCGCGACCAAGTGCTAGGCGGTGTGCGCTGTTTCCGCTGTGAAGAGTGGGGACACTTATAGAATGCGCCGTGGCAACGCCTCCTGTGACGCAGGAAAACGGCGGCGGGGTCGGTCGTAAAGGAACGACCGGCCCGGTTTTTGCCGATTCCCTCAGCGTACAGAGCAAGCTGCCTTGGTAGTGCGCATGTGCCGTTTATTCCAGTCACCATTGGTGGCCGCGAATTTTTGGTGTTACTGGATACGGGAGCTAGTGCTCCCTTGTTCAATGAAGAGTTGTGTCACTTGCAAAAGCACTCGGTGCGCTTGCGGGTCTACCGTACGGCATTGAACCTTGCGAAAGCCGTAGCCCATTCGCCTGGCGCCGCGAGGCTGACTGTCAGGTGGGGAGACCGGACGAGACGCATGTGTTTCATTCACCTCTCAGGGCTCAGTGTGCCCATGATTTTCGGAAGAGACTTTATATTTACAACAGGGATTCTGGTCGACATTGCGAATGGCGGCTATCACAACGGACCATTTTCCGAGCTGATGCCGTTCATGTGCCTACCGGCATCAATAACTGCCTGCCCAGAGAAGGCATTCGGAGAGTGCCACGCTCAGCGACCAGGGCCAAGCCCTTGTGTCGAGCGTTCCGTCGTTCACGCTCCCCTTTGAGACCGAGCGCGGCGCGGCGCGACCCGGCACCACATCCACTGGCCGCCTTCGCGGTGACGTTGGATAACACACAGAAGGCTCGTTTGATAGCACTGTTGCATCAGGAGGAGCTCTTCAAAGATTAACCTGGCTGTACTACTTTAGTGAGCCGCAAGATCTACACCAGAGATGCGCTTCCTTTGAAGTGCAACCACAGACCCGTCAGCCTCGCAAAAAGGAAGATGATCGATGGGTTGCAGGATGAGTTGCTGTCGGCGGACATTATCCGTCGTTCATCCAGCGCTTGGGCGTCTCCGGTTGTGTTGGGGCCTAAGAAAAATGGCAGCCACCGTTTGTGTGTGGATTATCGCCGCCTGAATGCGGTGACTGGCAAGGATGCCTATCCGCTCCGGACAATCAGTTTAATCGTAGGAAACCTGGGCAGTGCTCTGTATTTTACCATGCTAGATGCCTCGAAAGGTTACCTACAGGTCCAGATAGTGGACGCTTACCGGTCTATGACCGCGTTCACTTGCCACAGTGGGCTGTTTGAGTTCACTAGCATGCCCTTTGGTCTCTGCAATGGCCCTGCGACTTTTCAGAGGCTCATGGACTGCGTCCCAGGGAAAGCAAAATGGTACCACGCCATGTGCTACCTGTACGATATCGTGATATATTCACGAATCTTCGATGAACACTTAGGCCACATTGCCGACTTGCTCGAGAGGATTTGGGCTGCTGGGATGACTCTGAATCCTGCGAGCGCCCAAACAGCGCGAACCCGAGTTCATTTCCTACGGTTCACGCTGGCCGAGGGCTCTATTGAGCCAGATGCGGAGAAACTCCGAGCCATACTCGAGTTTCCCGTGTCCAAGGACATACGCGGCCTCCACCGTTTTCTGGGAATGGCCAATTTCTATCGGTCGTCCATCCCGCCTGTGCCGGCGTGCAGGCTCCCTTGACCAAGCTTTTGAGAAAGACTGCCACGTGGTGATGGGGGCCCGAGCAAGAGCGATCCTTTCGCCTCCTGTCTAGTGCCATTGTCGAGACAGCGCAGCTCAGGCAACCCGACCTGTCCAGACAGTTCGTAGTCCAGACGGACGTCAGCTATCTGGCTTTTTGCTGGCTTTTTGCCACCGCTGGCTTTTTGCCAGCCGCCCGTTGCTGCCCTCGGAAAGGAATTATTCCTTGATCCAGAAGGAGTTCCTCGCCATCGTGTTTGCACTGCGCGAATTCGACGTCTACCGTGACGGAACGCAGATCGTGGTGCAGACAGACCACAGTGCGCTCAGTTGGCTGATGCGGCTCTGCGAGCCTGCGGGTCGGCTGGCGCGCTGGGCTCTCCTGATACAGCATTACGACTGTTCGGTGCAGTATCGAAAGGGGATCACTAACGTGGTAGCAGACGCTCTATCCCGTGCCCCATTCGCCAGCGGCGCCTTGACGCCGGCAAGCGGAGTGGCGAAACAGCGGACGAGCCGCCTGTGGGAAAAGAAGGGGAGCTCGTAAACGGGCCAACCCATTTCGCTAACCAGCTAACCAGGCAAGCAGCGCTTCGCAAAGCGGGCGAGAGGCAAAGCTCCACGTGAGCACCTCGGAGACGCCAACGGGAGCGGAAATTTTGGCTAGAAACTTTAGCAGGGACAAGACCAGGCTTTTCTCTGGGATGACTGGAATCGTTTTCAGCCGGAAAGAGCTGCTGAAAGCCCAGAAATATGGCTCCTGTGAGCACTCTTCGTGAACGTCATCCGCATCTGTAATTATCCATCATCACCCTTCACTTCACGTGAACTTCATCCTTATTTGTGAATCTTCATCATCAACGCTCCTTTGTGGCTTCTTTATTTGACGCCATTATAGGCAGTGTCAGTAAAGCTCCGTCGCCCTGCTTACACTCTTTTTGTCGCGAGATGAGCAATGGTCTCGGGGAGACGGAGCGCCGTGACGCTACTGGTATTGTAGTGGGCGCAGAGGGGTAAAGGCCAGCGGGTGTCGCGGCGCGCCCCGGATATTTTTATTTGCTGGACCACGATGGCCTCGTGCTAAAGTACATAGCCACCGATGATAAGTGTATTGACCCGTTCAAGGTGGTTATCCACAAAAGTCTGAGCGGCGCACTATTGCGATTTTCCGTTCACGAACCACTGGCAGGTCACCTGAGTGGCTCCAAAGTTTTTGCAAAACTGAGTCAATCAGTGACGTGGCCAGGCATGAAGCGCGACATTTTTCACTATTGCTGTTTCGGCCATGTATGTCAAGCTATAAAGTCACGGGGTGGGAAGCCGCCCGGAATGATGAAACCAATTGACAGTGTGCATCCGTAGCAGATGGCCACCTAAGATTTGATGGTTCCTTTCCCCATGAGCAAGTAGGGGTTCATTTAACTTTGTATTAGTCACTGACCGATTTTCCAAATGGGTCGAGTTGGACCCGCTTCGCAAAGTGTCAGCACTAGCGGTGCTGGATAAACTCTAGGAAATATTCTGCGAGTTCGGCATTCCAGAAAGGCCGATCGCGGACAATGCTTCCTATTTCACCCCTCAGGTGTTCGGTAATACGTGCAGTTCGCTCGGAATTGACCACTACACCCCTTTAACCTGCCATCCGCAGTACAACTTGACCGAGAGAATTAACCGAACGCTCAGGCCAATGCTGGCGGCTTTTCCCGAGTGTCAAAAGTATTAGGCAGACCATTTGAGTGAATCTGCGTTCACCATTCGAACAGCTGAGAATCGCTCAACTGGCTTCTCTCCCGCCTTCCTCAATTTCATGAGGGAGCTGACGAATCCGAAGTCAGACGACGTGCAAAGCCAGCTCGGCGATGAGCAGACACGGGCAGACTGCTGTGCTTATGCGTCGATGCTGCGGGACCGATTTGGTCGCGCTCTCAACAGAGCAAGGCCGAGCTTGGCCGCAGCCAGAGCCCAACAGGAGGCTCAGTACGACGGCAAACACCGCAGCCTGACTTTTAATGCGGTTGGTCTTGTCCTGAAACGCAACCACGTTCTTAGCGATGCCAGTGAGGGGTTCTCAGCCTCGCTCGCTCCTTAAGTGGCTTGGTTCGTACCGAGTGGTCAGAGTCTAGTCACCGCTCGCGTGTCTGCTTGAGGATCCCCTTTCGAGAAATATCAGCCGTGCCCGCATCGCAGACATGAAGGCCTATGCGTCATAGTCTGACGAGCTTGCGCCGGTACCCACTGGTATCACAAGCAAGCGCCAAGGCACAACTGGTGCTGCGGAAGGCAAGCGTACCGCGTACCGGTACAATCTCATGCGACAGTCACCAATGTGATTGATGCCGGATGACGGAGTCATCCGCAACCGAAGGCACTCAGACTAAGCTAGCTGGCGAGCTTTCTCGTCGGGCTCCACCCAGGAGAAGCACGGTGTATATTTGTTTTGTTTGCCCCATGCTCAATTCCAGCCTTGAGCATTTATTTATTCATTTGTTTGTTTATTTTAGTCTGTTCCTAGCGTCTTTTGTTTCCTCTTTGTCCGTTGTTTGTTGAAACGTTCCGAGATGCACATATGCATTTTGCGTTGGCGTTGGCGTTCAGTTTTTTATTTAACCACACTTGTACATATGTAAACTTCAGCTTGCTCTTCCTCACACTGATCTCCTTGAAGCGCAGATACCTTCTTTTGTACAGCGCCCCTTTTGTCCCTTCTGTTCCGTCTAGATATGGCTTTTTGTTTAAAAAGCCCGTATGTCGTGGACCGGGTTTTGTGCGGCTGGTGTGAAGGTAAAGTTGGGGCTGTGCGGACGCGTGAAAAGTGCGTTCTTTGACTCCTGCCGCGGTGCCTCGGGATGCTGCTGATGAGCGGGTCGTTGCCGCTGTTCGACGTGAGTTTCTGTGCCATTGTGTGATTCTGCGTGAGCATGGGGACGGGAAGGACACCACGCTGTTGCCCCACCTCAAGAGGCCGCGGAACGCTCGCGCCTGTTTCATCCGGCGCGAGAGGGGTGCACTGGTTATCTTGTGCCCAAACATGACGTTGTGTTCGAGGGTGCATGGTTAATACCCTGCCGCGGCCTCCGACGTCATTAATGGTAGGAATATCACATCCGGCCATCCGTCCTTCTACCGGCCCAAGTTGAAGTCTGCGAGCATTGAATAACCGACAAAATGGGCTGCGCCATCGAACGTTGCTGCCATCCACCTGTCAAAAAGTTTTACATTTGCATTCCCATCACCTTGTGTACAGTGTACAGTGTATGTAACTTGCACGTTCTCAGTTCTTGTTTCCTTGAAGCATAAGGAAGTGCTGGTTTCTTTTCTTGGCTGCGTGTTTTCAAGTTTATGGCTGGAACTTGTGAAAATACAGGGGGACAAAGCCTTCCGTCCCACCCGCACTCCCACTCCGCGGATGCAGCTAGCGTTCCCGCTCGCTAACCGCGGAGGGATTCGTGCTCGAGGGACAAAGGGAAGGGGCGACATAGCGTTAACACTCATATGCTATTTATTACACTTGCAATCAATACACAGAGCGGGGCAGCTAGCTACAAATCATCAACGAGGCATTCCTCGGAAATTGAAGGCTACGTAAGAAGGACTTCCGACTTACCGGCTGGTGCAGGGGCGCTACTTCGGAGGTATCGGCGGCGAACGTTTGTATGCGCCGATAAAGGCGGCCGCGTTCTCCCGTGCTCGCCGCATTCTTGAGGCAAAGCCATTCCCTAGCATTTGCCGGGGAAGGCGACCAGAGCGCGCGTCCTGCGCTCGCTTCGCTGCGTGGAACCAGAAGTCCAGCGGCAAGGCACAACGGATCCCCGTGCGCCTGCCGCGGAAGGTGACCGGAGCGTGCGGCTCCAACCGCTCGTGACGCTGGCCGGATACCGAAGGGCTCTCTCGGTTCCGCAGAATTCCGCGTACCAACGAGGTTGCGCTCCCGTTCCGTTCCCTTTCCCCCATGAGGGAGACTTCCCTGCTCGCTCAGCCGGAGGCTTTCTGTCCAGACGGCCGATGATGAAGATGGGCCGCATCGAAATGGAGGGGGGAAACAGGTTCTCCACAAACTGGAGTGTCACTAGTTTTATTTTTCATGTGAATTTTTTTTATTTTGCCGCCCGCATTCACCGATGGGTAGGGGGTATTTAAGGAGCGGAAGATGTGGGCATCCTTACTTCCCGCCGTTGCCTTTGCGCGGCTGTTGCCGACATCCCGCGTTGTTCTCCTCTTTCCCTTTCTCCCGCCTCAGGCGCCGGAGAGGTGGCTGGGTGCCTAATCACTGTAATTTGGCCGCAGCCCCGCCCCGACTTCCCAAGGGCCTTAGCAATTGGTGCCTTTTTGCGGGAATTCGGGGCCCGCCTGGGCGGTCGCGCGCCGCCAAACCATACGAGTGCAGCCCAGAGTGAGGCTCCTCCGAGAACACGTAAGGTGCGTACACTACTGACTGTTCGGGCCAGCCTTTGCCTTTCGGAAAAGTGCATACTCAAACTCACCAGAACGGGTCCTCGACTCGCAGCGGCTCGAGCCTGTCCAGGGGTTCAGCGACGTCCGGCAGGCGCAGTTTCGGTTCACTGCCCACTCTCTCTCGCAAACGGCTCTACGGCCGACACGAGAGCACAGCACTGCCGCGAGGACAATCTCCTGAAGCGGCGTGCTAGCGGCGCGCATTACTCTTGTCGCTTCGACCGTACATCGGAGCCTTGATCCTCGCGCACCCCCGGGAACTGGTGACTGTTGAGTCTGTGTACCGGTAGAGGACGCCTGAATAAACGTCTCCTTCGTGTAGTTGGAGGCCTCTGACTTTTCGGCGAATCGCTCTCCTCTCTGCAGATATTGAGTGCGCCGCAGCGGAGCCCCAAGGTGCGAGTGGTGACGGCTGATCGGGGCCCTTGGCTCGCGCGACGCCTGAACCCGCGGTGGTTAGTGGCCTGTGCCCACTGAGAAACCCACAAGCTGCGCTTTGCCTATGGCAACAAAATGAGTCAGCACGTGTCATTCCTGCTCCGCAATAGTCAAGGTGTAGCACTTATCAGACAGCAATTTTTTTTACTGTGGAGCTGTGGAGTTCAGTTGGCCTTCAACAGAATTATTCAAAGATAGTGATTTCAAATGTCCCAGATTCATATTGAAAATATTTTTGGTAGCTGTATTTCCTTCGTCTTGATGAACCTGGATCATCTGAGAAGTGCAGGTTCAAAGTGCATGAAATATACAGCCTAATAAGAGGTGCGGATTGAGAAAACGAACGCGAAATGATACACTACACTCGCAACTGAAACATTAGTTCAGCGACATTGTGTGTAAAAACATAGTTGCTACCAATATATTGCCGAGTAAAAGAGAACCAAACTAGCTGGGTTTCTCGAGAGTTCTTGTTTAGGTTCTACATTTTTTATATGCAAACTGCTACACATCAGAATTAGCAAGCAATGGGGGCCCTAGTGGGTCCCACATGGGCACGTGGAGCGGGGGTAACCGCCAGGGCACCTACGTCGGTCTCCTGTGGGGAATAATTGGGCCAGCTCAAATTGGGCTTACCTTCGCTGATTCTACATGGGTCCAATATCGGTGTTGCTACGGCTACATCATGCCACATTCCTAAATCTAGCCCACATCTAGGGCGAAAGAAGGCGCACAGCTAGGGCTCATCTAGGGCACATGAAGCCACATGGAATATAATGTGCGCAGTATGTTGGAAAAGCCGCTGGTAGCCAAAATAGTTCTGCCCACTGGAATCCAATGTTGGTCCCATATATGCCGCATCATGGCTTGGAAACGGGCGTGCCACACTGCTTTCCACATTGATCCCTGTGGGGTACAGATGGGCAGATGCAACTTCAATGTGGGCTCTATGATAAAAAAAAACCTGTGCTAGACCAAGTGGGGTTACCCACACGAAACCGTTGTACATCTCCATAAGTCACGGTGGGGCTGGAGGAATGGCGCCCTCACATGATCACCACTCCCATCTAAGTTACTAGAGGGCAGGCGGAACATAAATGTGGGCTCTGTGCGAAAACAACCTCGTTAAGAATACTTGGGGCTGCACACGCAAAAACGCTAGGATGCCACCTCACCTGTGATAGGGCTAGAAAGCAGTCGTGCAGACCCACATCGGGTACTTGTCGGGGACTTTTACGGGGTATGCAAAACAAATGTGAGTGCTATGTGAAAAAAAAACGAGGTAAGCCCATATGCGGCCGTCGCTTCATTGCCGCTTGCCGTCCTATACCGGCTACAGCGGGGATGAACCCACCGGCGTGGCTCTGTCGTGTTACATATGCATATTTTCTGTTCACAAATTTGTATTATGCGCATTCATAACATACTCACTCTTATAGTTAATTTGTAATATAATTCTCAAATTTTTTTACTCTATTACATAAACTTTAGGCTTTGGGCTCTAGCACTCAAGTAAATGATGCAAAATAACCATACAATGCACAGGAACTACTGTTCCCAATAACCAGAATACAGTGGGTTACCTGAGACTCTTCAGAGTTCACTATAGTTAAAACACAAACATAGGCAATCCTCGTAAATCCCAGCAATAAGGTGCACGGTCTGGAAAAGGTGCAAAACGGGCTCATTGTGGGTAGCCCACATGGCTTATTTTTTCCCGTGTCGAAAAGAAAATTTCGGCTGGTATATACGTTCATAATATTATTGATAAAATTGCCGCATATTATGCCTTGAGGCTACAATCGGGATGTCTGGGGAAGGTCTGCCCATATATCATCTACGTCTGCGCCTTGTGGGTATCCTGTTTTCTCGATCCAATTGGGCTTGCTTCTTTTAACCCGCATTGATTCTATACTCATTTCGTAGGTGCAAACTGAGATGAAAACCTACCGATTAATATAGGGGGCTACCCATATCTCACTAAAAACTGGTCAGCAAGCTCGGTTATCTATTGATATCAAGCAACGCAGGCCCTATGCGCAGAGCGACAACAAGGGCTACCTGCATGGGTCCGAAATGGTAGCTCTATGTGGGCAGCGGAGAAGAGCGGGGGGAGGAGAGGAAGAGCTACTGGGGCCCGCGTTGCAAACCCGACGTACGTTCAACCTGGCCTCACCTATGATACGCACATTGAAACTAGAGGAGCCATCACTTATAGCCCACTTCGTGCTACACGATGGTGCGACCTAAATAAAACATTACTTTTCCGCTGCGCCAATCGTCCTTTCGTTTCATTCTTTTCACTCCTTGCTTAAGGGTCAATTTGTGCTTCAAAATGCTTTCTAGCCAACCATTCCACATTAACGCCATGTAAAATGCTAGCTTTTCAAATAAAGCTTCCTGAAAAGTTGTCGTGCACGGCTACACTGGAAGCTGGAGGCTTTCCCTGGCCAGCTTGCCTCCAGAAGCAGTGTATAACTAGCACACTGCAACAAATAGTATTTTCAGAGGAATATTTTGTGAATAGACAGCTGTCATATGAACCCGAATTCAACTCGCTGCTTTAGAACCCGCATCGGACCCATACCGATTTTGGAGGGATAAACTGAGATGAAATCCTATAATATTCGCCCTCAGGAGCTACCCAGATCTCACCAAAACAGGACCGATGGGGTAGCTGGGTGGTCTACTGTGCTCAAGCAATGCAGGCAAAAGATAGGTAGTCCCACAAGGGCTCCCTATATTAGTCCCAAATGGAACTTATTGGTGTGTATGTGGGCAGCCCACATGAGGCCGACTGCGGCCCGCCTTGCTAACCCCACATTGGTCCCTCCGAGGTTGACATGGGCCGCCCATATTAGACCTACAGGGGCATCATTTTAGAGCCCACATTTTGCTACATGTTTTAAATATACCTACAACCTCATGCGAGTCATCCCTGAGCAATGTTTTTGAAGTTGGGTAATTTATGGTGCGTCACAGGTCTGACCGCCACTTTGGTTGGTTGCTCCACAGCCGCTAGGGACTGAGGGCCGAATGTTATTTTTTCATTGATCATAGAAGGTTGTGACCATGTTCTACACCAGGGTGGTCAAATCTTGTTCTAATGAGGCAGTGCGTTGTCGGTTCTGGTCACCAAGCTCAGGCCGAACCCCAGGACTGCTTATGCAATTCCATCGACACACGGAGTTTTTTTTTACTTGGCGGAGAATTGCGCGGCACCGGGATTCGAGTCCCGGTACTCTTGCACGCGAGACGGGTGCTATACTTCTACGCCATCGCTGCCTTCTTCGGAGGCAGCGATGCGGAGGGTGCTCAGAATCTCTGGCTCCGGACAGGCCGCCATTGGAATCTGAACCTGACAACGTTCAACGCTAGACCTTATCTAGTGCGGCTAGCCTAGCAGCGCTGTTAGAGGAACAAGCGGCATTAAATTGGATGTAAATGGGCTCAGTGAAGTTAAGATAGGTGAGGTGTAAACAGTACTAAAGGACGGGCACATACTGTGATATCGCGGTTTAGCGGTTAGACGAGAACTAGGTGTGGGATTCCTCATTAATCATGATATAGCTGTCAACGTAGAGAAGTTCTATAGTACTATCAAGAGGGTGGCAGCTATCGTAATTGGGCTCAGTAGGAGGTATAAACTGAAGGTGGTGCAGGCCTACGCGCTTGCATCCAGCCATCATGACCAGACCTTTTAAAGTTTCAATGAAGACGTGGAATCGGCAATGAACAATGTAAAATTGCAGTACACTGTACCGATGGGCGACTTGAATGCGAAAGTGGGCAAGAAGAAGGCTGGCGACCGGGCGGTAGGCGACTACGGGATAGGCCCTAGGAATAGCGGGGGGAGGTATTAGTAGAATTCTCAGATAGAAATAATTTACGGATCATGAATACCTACTTCCGTGAACGACAGAACGGAAAGTGTACCTGAAAGAGCCCCTATGCTGACTAAAAATGAAATCGACTTCATACTACGCGCTCAACCTGGCATCGTTGAGGATGTGGACGTCCTAGGAAAGGTGCGCTGTAGTGAGCACAAAATGGTAATATCTCTAATTAGCTTAGACTTGAACAGGGAGCAAATGAAGCTAGTGAAGAGGAAATCCATTATGAGTTAGCAGCACGAGGGAAAATAGAGGGAAAAAGAATGTCGCTGCTGATCAGATATTCAGCCTTAACTGAGGAAGATGATTTAATATTCACACAATGAACGATAATCTGCCGGGTATTATTACGGAGTGCGCAGTGGAAGTAGGCGGTAGCACGGTTCGACAGGATACCGACAAGCTATCTCAGGAGACGAGAAACCTGATTAGGAAAAGCCAAAGCATGATGGCGTCTAATGCTATATACAGGATAGAACTAGCAGAGCTATCGAAGTTAAAAGGTAAGAGCAACGTAACGGGCATAAGGAATTCAATGTGGAGAGAATCAAGCATGCTCTAAAGAACAAAGGTGGCCTTAAAGCTTTGAAGAGGAAACTAGGCATAGGTAAAAACCAGATGTATGCGTTAAGAGACAAGGAGGGTGATTTAACTAGTTTTAATGAGAGAGACAATAGCGCACAGCAATGCGTCATCCCGCCAGTAACGAAAATGAAGTAAAGAAAGATTTAGGAGCAATGAAAAGGCAAAAACAACTACAAGAGTATCAGGTAGCAGCAGATCTCTAGAAGGATGGGGGAGGGGGGTAAGTTATGCTAGAAAACTAGCCTTATGTCCTCGACCATACCAGAAGCTTGGAAGAACGCAATCATTACCTTAATTCATAGGAAAGGAGACACCAAGAAGTTGAAAAATTACACACCGGTCAGCTTACTGTGCGCTGCCTACAATATATTTACTAAGGTCATACCTAATAGAATCAGGGCAACCTTACTTTAATCAACCAAATGATCAGGCAGGCTTTCTTAAAGGGTATTACAAAAAGATCATATTCGCACTATGAATCAGGAGGTAGAGAAATGCGCAGAATGTAACCACCCACTATATACAGCATTAATTTATTATGTGAAAGCTTTCGGCTCAGTGGAAACCTCATTGGTCATACAGGCATTCTGGAATCAGGGTGTAGATGAGCCTTATGTTAAAATATTGGAAGATATATATAGCAACTGCGCAGCTACCATAGGCCTCCATAAAAAGAACAATAAAATTAAAATAAGAAAGGGCGTCAGGCAAGGAGGCACGATCTCGCAAATGATCTTCACCGCCTTTTTGCAGGAATTACTTCGAGGCCTGAATTGAGAACAGTTGGGGATAAGAGTTAATAGAGATTACCTAAATAATCTGCGATTTGCTGATGACATTCTCTTGGTAAGTAACTCAGAAGATGAGCTGCAAAGCATGATCAGGGCGTTAGGCGGAGCAGAGCGGTTGGTCTTAAA
The DNA here is from genome assembly GCF_052857255.1 of Amblyomma americanum. Lineage (NCBI taxonomy): Eukaryota > Metazoa > Arthropoda > Arachnida > Ixodida > Ixodidae > Amblyomma > Amblyomma americanum. Next base: position 137,237,393 of record NC_135502.1, read on the forward strand.
AATTGACAGGTAGATATTCAAAGTAACGTTCAACAGTCTAGCAAGAGAACAGCCCTTTACAATTGGAAGCGAGGTTCTGGAAATGGTAAACGAATACGTCCACGTAGGACCGGTAGTATCAGCTGACCCGGATCATGAGAGGGAAGTAAGTCGAAAGATAAGTATGGAGTGTATCGCATATGAAAGATTCTCCCAGATCATGAAGAGCAGTTTACCAATATTCCTCAAGGGATATCAGGAGGAAGAAATGGGCTTTGCAGCGGGAATGTGAAGCGAAGGCAAGATAACCGCCGGTGCTAAAGGGTACCGGAGTGGATTCCAGGAGAAGGCAAGCGTAGCGAGGGGCAGCTGAAGGGTGGGTGGGCGGATGAGGTTAAGAACTTCGCAGGCATTGGTCGGGCGCAGCTGGCAAAGGAAATGGTTATTGGAGAGACATAGGAAAGGCCTTTGCCCTTCAGTGGGTGTAGGCAGGCTGAAGATGATAAAATTTATGGTGTTGCAGTTGTTAAACTGACTCACGTATTGGCCTCACTTTATTCAAGCTCTCTGAATGATAGCACATCTCTCTTCCTTTAACGCTGAATGAGTGTGCACATGTATGCTCCCGGCTGTGCCACCCACAACGCTGCCATGCACTGGCCACACATTAGCTTAGGGTTGAAGCAGCTTTTCTTGTACTGCATGTTACAATTTGCTTTCACTGCATATGTTTGGGTGCCTGGTCATGCCAGAAGTACCTTCTGGCACCTTCTATCAGATGTACTTTCTGGCACGAACTGAAAAATTGCGAAAAGTTTATTTTTTGGTTTGAAAATTGTATCTAACGTCGTAGCATGTTTTCGTGCAGCTGGCCATGCCAGCAATGCTTTCCAATACAGCAGAGAGTAGGGTAGAGAGCGGGGCCAGTTGGTACATAGATCTAAAGGAAAAAATTTGTCGGTGGTTTAGCTCTGGTTAAACCTGGAGTGACGCGATTGCTACAGATGGCTGAGTGGAACTTGGTCACGTGACCAACCACGTGACAAACCACGTGATCAGCCACGGCGCTGCGCCGCCGGCAGCTGCTCCACACCACGTGATCAACCGCTTGGCGGCGCAACCATGGTGTGGCGCGCCGCCACGCTGAATGCTCTAAATGCTACCGTAATGTAGCTGTCGCTACGAAAGTAAAGGAAGGACGAAGACACAGAGGGTGACACTGGACGACGTTAGCGTCGTACTGCGTCCTTCCGCTGAGTTTTTCTTTAGAACAGCCGTGAGGACGGACATGTATACAAGAAGTTTGAGTTCTTGACCGCGAATGCGAATTTTAGTTTCATGTCATGTGTTCTTAATGAAAGCAGTGCCCGAATAAATTCTCATTAACAGCTTGAACAGCTACTCATAGCGGTGAGAGAAACAGAAGGCCGAAAGTTGCTATATTACTCCTGCACAGGAGGAGTTATAGAGATAGGGGATGTCACAACCTCCACAGTGATAAACTCCACATCGAAAAGTCATGCGGAACCGAATTTTCTGAAAATCCAATTAATTCATGCGTCATATTCGACCGCTCTTTCCAAAGGTATTCCTAGATTTATATCTGTGAAACGGCAAACAGCCAAGTTTACGTCCACAATTTTTTTAGTGCATATTATGAAAGACTGCCCTATTGAAACACCTCCTATATATGTGCTAAAAGTGTCTCATATATACGCAATTATTGGACATGTGCCCACTTATATGCTCGTATGTATACGTGCTCGTATGGCATACGCGTTCCTCTCCACGTATGGCGAAACACATATATACGTGTGATACGTACCTCATATATACGGTATTGGATACGTGTCACACCCGTCCCTCGTATATACGAAGGCCATGCAATCTTCTTACAGATACGAGAGCCTCGTCATGGGGATACAATGAGCTTGCAACACGTACTGTGGTGTACAGTTAAGAGCTCTGAATATGTAGGCTACCTGAATGAACTTGCAACCATTAAGTGCAGCAAATGCAGCATCCCAGCACTAAATATCCGGCTGCAGTCAATGAAATAAGTTTTCTTGCTGCCTTTATTTTATCATTTTTATCGGGAAACAGTCATTGTCTACAGGGGCAGGTGCAGGCGATGAGAACTTGATGTCCCTCAGCAAGTCCGCCAGGTAGCAATTCAACTGCTCTCCGCATTTTCTCATCCTCGGCAGCTCGTGCAGCTTTGATGTATGCATCAAATGCATCTGAAATAGTATTATTCATGACAAAATTGAAGACATGCAGGTGCTGTAAAAATAAAGGTATTTAAGTCATGCACATTTAAATAATCAAATGCCTTTGTCAGTCAGGAAATGTAATTAAAAAAAAGAGGCTTACTGCCCATAGCTGCTAGTTTTTCTGAGCACATCCGAGGCTTCTGCATGGCATCAGCCTTAAGGAATTGCCGGCATACTGAGCCGGTGATGCTCCTTCTCCGAACGCTCTTTCCCCTAAGCCTCTTTGGATAAGGAGCATTACTAGGAAGGAGCGTCTTTTTTGTGGGGAACCCCACAAAAGTTTTGTGGCGTCCTTGCAAAACAAGAAGTCTCGACCTCGGGAAAGAAGCCAGCGCCACCACTCTGCACTGACAATTTCTGCTCCCGAGGTGGATCTGCAATAAACCAGCGGCACATATGCTTTTTATAAAGCCCTTTAACAGATTGGGGAGAGAGATATTTGCCACATTAAAACTGCTAAAATCCTATTCATTAGGACTCCTGTATGTAACATTACGAAAATGGAAGTTTCCCTTGCAAACGCTACTAATGATAAAACATGACACATCGCTCTCTTTGGAGTGACCAGCGCGATGGGTGACTAGGTCACGTTTGTGTGCAGTCATATCAAGCTGCCTTTGACAACATAGATGAGCCTTTTTATCTCTAATTCAGGCTCCACTGCACCCTGGCAACAGTAATGCTGCCAAATATTCGGAAGCACAGAACTAACAGATGAAAGATTATGAATATTTAAAAAACAGCAATTAAATCTTAGCACAAGCGGCTGTGCTAATTAGAACATGAAAGGTGAGAGTTTGTGGTCATGGTCTAGTGATCTAAGCCTTCATTAAGCAAAGCTTCCCTGTGCTGTCACAGGTTCAAATTGCGCCTGGGGCTCCTGTGCAGGTAATTTTTTTCCCCTCCATGCCGTTTGGATGGAAAATTTCACGTGTCCAAGAGGTGTGCACTGATCTTCCGCCCTATACATTTCCACAGTTTCTAGATTCTTTGCATGCAGTTACCAAGAACAAGAGCTAAATCGTTTCAAGCTTACAAACTAGTTTTAAATATGAGAAGCCATCGTACCTGGCCATTGACCTCAGCAAGAACACCTGGATTCCGTGGTGCAGCAGGACCCATGCTAGTGGAAGCCTTGAACGTGTGCAAAGTGTTCGCATTTGGAAGAAGAGCAGTGTACAGTGTCGGTGCAGTCTTAATGCTAAAGGCTTTTCGCTTCAGCCGCATAACAGCCATTACGGCAATATTAAAGACCGAGTGACCTTGAAATGCTAGCAGGTTTCATGCGATACAGAAGATTCCTGCTTGACTACAGTTTTGAATGATCCGATACATGAATCATTCAAGGAACATTGATTTAACTGCAGCTGAAAGCTGTAGCCTTAACACTTTTGACCAAGACGGTACATAGTACAATAAAGGGACAGTGACGAGAACTCAAATTTCTTTTCTAAGAAAAATCTGATAGTTCCGCTCTTGCCCGGGAGTGAAAGCTGCATTCACTTCAAAGAAACTTATATTCGAAGTTGAAAAAAGTTTTTCTCGCCACTCCGATTCAAACTCGGGAACTCTTATGACATCACGGCGCACTCTTATGATGTTAAAGGACACAGTGACGTGAAATGTGACGTGAACGCAGACTCCGTGATTTCTCGCGGCTAGCGGTGCGGTCTAGCAGCAGCCAAAATGAAAGCTACTACCGCAAAACGTTGAAGGCATCTATCGGGGGTCACTACCATTGCTTCGTTTACGTTTTCACCGGCGTCTTGCCAGCGTTACGATGGATCCCGTTCCCGATCCCGGTGACAATGTTCTCGCAAAAACTCCGGCCTGCATATCAGTGACCTCAGCCCCACAGAGCGTGCGATGCTTTTGACGGAGCACGGTTCAGTTAGGCGCCGGCGAGTCGTTTCCCTCTTCCGCCATGACCAGCCATTGCAAATTAAATATCATAACCCCAGTGCAAGGAGTCGTGAGGGGCCAGGACAAGGTCAGCGCGTCGCGCCCATCGGAGGCTGGCCGGGGATTTGGGGTCAACGGATTGGGATTCCTTGAACGGCGCGGTTGCACGGTGCAGAAGGCGGCGTCGAGGTCTCCCACGATTGCAAGTGCAAGGGTTATTTATTTATTTTTTGCCACAATAACGGATGGGTAATCAAGAGCGCTCGCATTTAAAGTAGGCGGCTTGAAAGTAAAGCCGACGCTTCAAAGGCTTCTGCGCGTTTCCGGAGGTACAGGGTGCACTAGATCGGGCTCTCTCGCCCACTTGCATGTACCTTCAGATGTGTACTGTGAATGGATTAAATTAGCTGAGATCTCGAAAAGAACAGCACCGCCCAACTAACGAAGCTATTGAATGATGTCACAACGCGTATCTCGCCGCGGAATCGAATCGGTCTGGTCTGGCCGGCACAGCTGGCGCACTCGGCGCGGAATAGAGACATGCTCCAAGTACCCGCCAGAGCGGTCAGAGTGCGCCTAAGCCGCCGAGCGCGTCACCGGTCAAGCGCAGTTTTAGTATAGAGGGTCTCGCTTTGGCCGACGTGACGGTGTGCAGTGTGCGTGCCCGCGTTACGCCAGGCTATAAAGGCGCATTAAGGGGACACAGAGAAGAAATTGAGGTTGCCTTGTATATATACAATAAAAGCTCCTGATCACAAAAACTCCACTCTTACTGAAAACAAAGCTCTTGTAAGGTAGAAAATAGCAAGCACCAAATACAGGTATCGCCGCCACAGGGCAATCTCGCAAGTACAAGCGTGATGACGCCACAGGACAAGAGACGCCACCTTGGAGGAATGTTCCTTTTTACATGGAAGCTGCGATTCAATGTTGAAGTAAGTTTAGTTTTAAAACCAATAGCGCACTTTTATCACTCCAGGAAGGCAGACAAAAGACAACCTGAATGTTGGAAGCAAAGGAAACCAATGCTTGGCGGCGCCACAGGCAGCCAGGAGAGTTTCGATTTGTTATGGCGCTTCGCGTCTATGAGCTTTGCGTGCCTCGTGGTTTTGTTTTTGACGCGCCTCGATTTACAAGGGCCGAAAAGCAGAGGAACTCCAAGTGCCGCTCCAAGTGCTAGTTAACCTTTGAGGGAGCCTGTTAAGGCTAGCCAAATGATTGCCACGGTCAATGAAAAACTATGATGGCACGATGGTCGGTGATCGTACAAGGCAGTTCGCAGTATAAAGAGCACTTGTGTCTTCGCACCCTCGCCCGGTGAAACATTCTCGGCTGTGCCAGTCAACTTCAAACTACTTAACGGAAATCGTTTATTAGGAACGGGAGAAGAGGTACAAGGCAGTTAAAAAAATTGTTGATGGCCTAGCTGTGTTAGGCCAGGATATACGTAGCGAGAGCGCGGAGACTTCTGCATCGCAAGAGAGCATTCACTCGATGCGCCTTTATTCATGGTTATATCTTGAGCCGTCGTGGCGGAGTGGCAGAGTCTCCACCTCAAATTACGAAGGCCGTGGTTCGATTCCGAGCCTCGGCACAGGTTTTTGTTTTTATTCAGTGAGTGGGCGGGGGATTTCAGTGGCTCCCATAGATGCCGCCGCTGAATACGTTGGTTCGCGGTTAAGCGCACGCTCTGTTAAGGTGCGTTTACACTCCAGAGTAATGCGCGCGCGCGCTGCATGGCGACGTCACGTCGGCCAAACCGAGTTCCTCTATGCTCCAACTGTGCTTGACCGCCGACGCGTTCGACGGTTTCGTCGCAATCTGACCGCACTCGCAGAGACGTTAAGCATGTCTCTATTTCGCGAAGGGTGCGCCAGCCGCTGCCGGCCAGGCCTGACCAATTAAACTCCGCGGTGAGGTACGTGTTGTCATTCATTAGCTTCGGCAGTTGGACGGAGCTGTTCTTTTCGAGCTCTCAGCTAATTTAACCCATTCACAGTACATATCTGAAGGTGCATGGAAGTGGGCGAGAGAGCCCGATCCAGCAGACCCCGTACCGCCGGAAACACCGGGAAGACATTGAAGCGTGGGCATTACTTTCAAGCCGCCAACTTTAAACGCAAGCGCCCTTGAGCACCCATCTGTTTTTTTGGCAAAAAAATAAAATAAATAACCTGGCCCTTGCAACCGTGGGAGACCTCGATGCCGCCTGCTGCATCGTGCAACCACGCCGTTCAAGGAATCGCAATCTGTTCGCCCCTATGCCCCGGCCAGCCTCCAATGGGCGCGACGCACCGACCTTGTTCTGACCCCTTGCGACTCCCGGCACTGGGGTTATGATATTTAATTTGCAACGGCTGCTCATGGCGGAAAGGGGAAACAACCCGCCGGCGCCTAACCTGACCCTGCTCCCTCAAAAGCATCGCACGCTCTGTTGGGCTGAGTTCGCATAAATGCAGGCCGGACTTTTTGCGAGAACTTCGTCAGGTTAGGGAACGGGATCCATCGTAACGCAGGCAAGACGCCGGTGCAAACGTAAACGAAGCGATGGTAGCTACCTCCGATAGATGCCTTCAATGTCCAGTGGCAGTAGCTTTCATTTCAGCTGCTAGACCACACCGCTAGCCGCGAGAAATCACGTCTGCGCTTACGTCACGTTCCACGTCACTGCGTCCTGTAACGTCATAAGAGTGCGCCGTGATGTAATAAAGTTCCCCAGTTTGAATCGGAGTGGCAAGAAAAACTTTTTCAACTTTGAATCCAAATTTCTTTCAAATAAATGCATCTTTCGCTCCCAGACAGGCGGCAATAAAGACGTGAAATGCCGAAATATCAGATTTTGCTAACAAACAAAAATGATGAAGTCCTCCTCACGGCCCCATTAACAGAGCCTGCGCTTAACCGCTAACCAACGTATTCGGTGGTGGCTTCTATGCGCACCACTGAAACCCCCCGCCCACTCACTGAATAAAAAAAAACCTGTGCCGAGGCTCCGAATCGAACCAGGGTCTTTGCAATTTGAGGCGGATACTCTTCCACTCCGCACGACGGCTCAAGGTTTAACCATGAATAAAGGCGCATCTAGTGAATGCACTGTTCTGATGCAGAACTCTCCGTCCTTTCGCTACGTATATGCTGGCCTAACAGAGCTAGGCCATCAGCATATTTTTCTTAACTGCCTTGTACCTTGTCTCCCGTCTTTAACAAACCATTTTCGTTAAGTAGTGTGAAGTTGACTGGCACAGCCAGGAATGTTTCGCTGGGCGTGCGTGCGAAGACAGAAGTGCTCTTTGTACTGCGCACTGCCTTGTACCATCACCAACCATCGTGCCATCATAGTTTTTCATCGACCGCGGCAATCATCTGACCAGCCTTAACAGGGTCCTTCAAAGGTTAACTAGCACTTGAAGCCGCACTTGGTGTTCCTCTGCTGTTCGGCGCTAGTAAATCGAGACCCCTCAAAAACAAAACCATGAGGCACACAAAGCTCATAGACGCGAAGCCCCATAACAAGTTGAAACTCTCCTGGCCGCCTGTGGCGCCGCCAAGCATCGGCTTTCATTGCTTCAAACATTCAGGTTGTCTTTTTTCTGTCTGCCTTGTGTGATAAAAGTGCACAATCTGTTTTAAAACAAAACTTAGTTCAATACTGAACCGCGCAACCTTCCTTTGTCAGCCTCAGATATTCGTAGCTTCATGTAGGAAGGAAAATTCTTCCAAGGTGGCGTCTCTTGTCCAATGGTGTCATCACGCTTGTTCTTGCGAGATTGCCCTGTGGCGGCGATACCTGTATTTTGGTTCCTGCTATTTTCTACTTTACAAGAGCTTTGTTTTTCAGTAAGAGTGGCGTTTGTGTTATCAGGAGCTTATATTCTATCGATACAAGCCAACTTCAATTTCTCAGTGTTCCTTTAATTGGCATCTCCAGGAGATTTTAAAGCACTTTGAGTTTACTATCACATTACACTTCTTGAACCTTGTCTCAGTTGCAAGAAATAATTCTGCAAAATAATAAAACGTCAACAACTAGAACACGAACAAAAACTGCCTTTCAACCGCAAAGCCATCGCTAAGCAAACCTGCTTTGAGCTGCCACAGGTTAAAATTGTGCCTCTGCAGGCAATTTTTTTTTCTGCTTTATATCATTTGGACGGAAAAGTTCCCATTTCCGAGACGTGTGCAGTGATTCTCATCCCCATGTTTCCAGTTTCTAGATTGTTTGCCTGCATTTACCAAGGATGAGAGCTAAAAGAATTTCAAGCTTACAAAATCATTCTCGTAAGATCGACAATTGGGCTTTGATGCCCCAGCGCCCCGTGCTGAAGAAGGAGCAAAACACAGGCGGAAGACGAGGCTGACAAAGTTCAGTTTGGCGCACAGGAACACTTGGCTACCGAGGTGCGCTGTACTAGCATAGATTGTGGCTGTCGACACTTCTTGTTAGCACGGCGCACCCAGCCCCTCCACCAGTGTAAAGACGCAAATCAAACAAGAAGTGTGGACGGCCACAATCTTCGTTAGCACGGCGCACCCCGGTAGCCAAGCGTTCCTGAGCACCAAACTGAACTTTGTCTGCCTCGTCTTCCGTCTGTGTTTTGCTCCTTCGTCAGCACTGGCCGATGGGGCATTAAAGCCCACTTGTCTGTCTTACAGTCTAAATATGCGAAACTTTCATACCTGGCTGCTGACCTCAGCAAGATATCCATGTTCTGTGGTGCAGCAGGATCCATGATAGTGGAAGACTGCAAAGTATGAAATGTGTTCAGATTTGCTACAAAAGACTAATGTACAAGGTAAATTAAAGGGCAACTTCAGAGGATTTTCAAACATACTGACTTTACTATCACATTACACTTCTTCAGCTTGGCCGGAGTCCTGAGAAATAATTTGTCCAAATAAGGAGCAAAGAAATAATGAAACACCATTAACAGGAACACAAAAAACTTGATTTGAATCAACAGATCAAAATATGATGTTAAAGGGTTTGATTGGTAACACTGGTGACTGGTGGCTGTCACATTCTGTAATCCACCAAATAGCTTTCAAGGAGTACAAACACCTATCTTTTGGGTTTGTGTTTTTGCTTTAAAATGAGGCATCAGGCATTATTATACATAGAATACCTTGTGGTATTCTCCTATTCTCAACAGTCTAGCAAGGGAACAGCAGTTCACAATTGGTAGCGAGGTAAGGGAAGTGGTAAAGGAATACGGCTAATTAAGGCAGGTATCAATAGTGACAACTGATCCGGATCATGAGGGAATATTTAGAAGGAAAAGATTGCGATGGAGAGCAAATGGCAGGGTCTCTCACGTTATGAATGGCACTTTACCAATATCCCTCAAGAGAAAAGTGTACAACGGCTGTATCTTACCAGTACCCACTTACGGGGCAGAAACGTGGAGGCTAACGAAAAGGGTTCAGCTTAAGTTGAGGACAACGCAGTGAGCCACGGAAAAAAATTATAGGCGTAACGTTAAAGCAGTATAACACCTACCGTTTGGGTGCGTGTTTTCTTTTTTGTAATCATGCATAAGGCGTTATTATACATGGAGTAGCAGCTAGTAATCTCTTACGACCGCTTAATAATTTATAATCGTTTTTTTTTTCATCCAGTTTCGGCTTCAACACTTGAACAAGGACAGTGACGTCAAAGTGTGCTTACACGTCACATGAGACATTAAAAAAAAACACCAATATAATCGCTGGTTGCACATTCGTTGTCATTCCGGCAATTGGGGAAGGCTGATTTCAGCACTACAGCAAATTAGAACAATGAAGCAGCGATTCAATGGATATTTTTCTATGGCTCACGTGAAGAAAAAGCCCTCTTTGACGTCACAGCCATCGTTCGGCTGTTGAAGCCTAAACTGAAACAGCATGACAGGAAAAAACAATTATAAATTATTAACAATTGTAGGCAAATATCACGTGGTGATTCATGCATAGAAGCGTCTTCTGCATCATTGCAGAATAGAATACATGCCACCAAAATTAGGTGTCTATACTCCTTTAAGAGACCGGAAGCAGGAAGAGTGGTTGAGGAAACAAACGCGGGTTAAGGGCATCCTAGCCAAAATCAAGAGGAAGAAATTGGCTTGAGCGATGCATGTAATGGGAAGGTAAGATGGCTGCTGGTCCTTAAGGGATTCCAAGAGAAAGAAAGCATAGCAAGGGGCGGCAGAAGGTTAGGTGGGCGTGTGAAATTAAGAAGTTTGCAGACATAAGGTGGGCGCAGCTGGCAAGACAGGGTTAATTGGAGAGACATGGGAGAGGCCTTCACCCTGCAGTGGGTGTAATCAGGCGGATGATGAGGATGATTCTCCCATGACTGCTAAATTATTTATAATCGAATTTCTCGCGCTGTTTCAGTTTCAAGAGCTGAATGGGGACTATGACCTCAAAGTGAGCTTATTGGTCATGCGAGGCATGAAAAACTGCAATACAATCGGTGCTGCTACATTTGTTATTCTGACCATTGAGGAAGGCAGGCTTCAGCACTGTAGTGAATTCAAATGATCAAGCAGCAATTATATCGCATTTTTTTATGCTTCACATTACATATAACCTCTCTGATGTCACTGTCTTCACTCGGCTGTTGAAACCGAGACAGCATGACAGAAAAATTCGATTGTAAGTTATTTATAGGTCCCAGGCAAACACCACATGATGACTAATTCATATTAGTGTCTTCTGAATCATTGTAGAGAAGAAAACATGCCACCAAAATTAGGTGTCTATACATCTTTATTTATTATTGGGCTTTTTCAAATTTCCGCGCTCAGAGTGCCTGTTCGCTGCCAGAAAATTCACTCCTGACAGGAAGGTGCATCATGCTCACATAAACTGGTCACCGCGACAACCAGCCCACAGAAAATCATGGCGCCAAGGCCGTAGACGGATCACAGAAGGCGAGTGCCCTCTGCTGTTTTGCGTGCTGTTGTGTCTCATTGCTCGCATGCGTACGTTAAAAATCTGATCCTTGGGAGCGAAAGAAAGGACGTTTCTTTTTCAGGGCAGCCGCGGACTCTTGCACTCAGATGCATACGTCGGCGGCGACAACAGAAGTATATGTCCTTCAGTGCATTGTGTGCTGTCGGGAAGTCTGCATATAAGCTTCGAGATATCCTCAAAAGCATATGTGACGGGCAGTCGCACTCTAAAAACTTGCATTTGACAGCACATAGGAGGGCTAATTGGAAAGACATGGGAGCGGCTTTTGCCCTGTGGGTGTAGTGAGGCTGATGATGATGAGGAGGAGGAGGGAAAAACTGCACATGCACGGCTCAAACAACATGTTGTAGCCTCAGATTATTGCATATTTGTTAACTACACACTAATTACTTGGGCGTCAATGATCGACCCTGCCTATACTGACTCCCCTGTGGTAGTTGCAATTTCTGTTTGTGAAATAATTTCTGTGGGCTGTAAACAGAAAACAATCATGATATGTTCCGCTCAACAGTAGTCTGCCGCCCTCCAGCTGTTAATATTGCTGCCAGCAAGTACTGCACGCATAATTTTGACAAGCCTGCATATCAGCTGGTTGAACATTTTTCTGAAGTGCTTGTACTGTACAAATTTAGCTGCACGTCGTGTCTGTATGCTATCGCTTTCAATGCAGAGCTAGCACTCAAATGAAAGGCATTACAATCTGGCCTTGCATGTCGGCCCCGCACTGTGTGTGCAGGCACGATGATCCACACAGGGCAATTTCTCTTTTGGATGAGTCAAATGCAAGGTGAAGTATGCATACAGTATTTCTCAGGTATTTTGAGCACTTGTGGCAGAAGGCCCGAGCACCAAGCTTTATGGCAACTACCGAATCGGCACACGCAAGGTTATGCTTCATCTTCAGCTGTCAAATGGAAATGACCTCCGTAGAGAATAAAAAATTTTGGACAACAAATTTGGCAGAGGACATATGTAAGCCAGCCGACAGCCACTACTTAAAGTGCCCCAACCACCCTCTGGCTGAAAATGCCCTCTACCAAGATTGTTGTGAGGCACCGTCCCCGGAACACACAACCGCAAACAATTCTTTTATAAAAGAAATTATATTGGAGTTACATATATGGCAAACCAGATACTTTTCCATGCTCCTCTCCTTCCATTACCTCTCAGAGGCTTTTCTCCCTTCCGCTTGGTCCACTAGCTTTAGTCCTCCATCTCTGCTTGTTTTGTGTGGCTGCCCTTCTGTTTACAAGAGTAGATAGCACCCCTTTTGTTTGAAAGTCAAATGGGGAGCTTTCGGTGGCGTCTGTGTTGGGTCTGTTATGAACGGAATGCACACCAGCCGAAGGATTAAGGTGCAGATCCCATCGACAGGGATGACCGCGGTGGCGCAGAAACAGCAGCGGCAATTTCGACGGCATCATCAGGTGGCCGACGACTGCACACAAAAAGGATGACTAGCTGGTAAGGAGCCTGTTCTTGCCACGCTAGGCTCGATGCAAATGACCTTCCCCCTTTGACTGGTTACCTGCAAGAAGCGACCGACGATAGACAGATGACGGAAAGAGGGGAACGGTGTCTTCCAGTAATAATCGTGTCTGACAGGAGCCGCCCCGACCGAAGAGAGCCCACCGCAGTTGTAGAACACAGCGTGGCACCGGTGTTTTCGATAGACACGTGCCGCTTACAATACGGTTCCACCACGGTGCGATAGAGCAGCGGACCTGTGAATCTCCCTCACCCATTCTCACGAGTGCCTCTGCTTGCTAAGTGCTATGTGCAAGCTTTCTCATCGTTAAGAAATGTGCCACATATTGTATTGACCCCCGCCTGGTGAAGGGGCGGAGCCTTAGGGTAATTAACAAGCGTTCTCTTTAACAAGGCTCATCCAGTTGGCTCAAAGCTATTAACCTTATTTTTGACTGCTCTTTTCTAAATTATGTGTATGAGTTTCTTCAATTTGCCAGTAAACCCGCTTTTTTGTGTTTTTCCCAAATGTCAAGTTTCCATCGTTCCACATCTCCTCTCCGGCCCAACCACGCTACCCTGCATCTTAGCAAGTGGTGGCAGCGGTGCGATGCCGCTACCTAACCCATAACTGGCCCCGTTGCCTATTGTCTGACCTCAATGGATATCCGTGGCAGGGACCCGAAAACCCTCCAGCATTTCTTGGAAAGCAAGCCTACATATACGTGCATGTCTTCTGCGTGTTTGTCTTTTCTGTGTTTTTGGGTGCGTGACTCTCAACTGCGCGGAGAGAAACACTAAATGTGCAGTAAGTGCGACATGAATGAATACGAAGCAGTGTATAGGGTCGTTCAGAATATATGCGAACACGGCTCAGTGTGGCCGCGCTCTGCGGAGCGCATCCGGAGTGCATCGAAACTAAGCTGCGCAGGCGCACAGGGGCCCGAAGGCGGTGATTCGTGTCGTCTGCTACAGTGCAGAAGCGCACAGGCTGTTTGCTTCCATTGCAGTGAAGCGCACCAGACTGTGCCGATAGCGTCCGAGCCCACCGATACGGTGTTTCTGGAAAGCGCACATCTCTCATTGAAGTGTGTTGTCTTTGCTTCGGCTTGCAATTCAGTGTCCTGTCTTCTCAGTGCCACAGTGCCGGTTAAATATATGTATTGTTGGTTAATTTAGAAGCCCTGCTATTGTTCGGTTATGCATCTTACCAAAGCGAATCGGGCTTCTTGGGACGCCATTACGGCCCCGAACGATGACGACCATGGGGAGGGTGGTAACACACTGAAATCGAAAATATAACATCTGCTTCGCGTTTGACTTCCACTCATACGGGGTCTCCGCAGCTGAGATTGATCTCGGGTGCCCCGACACTGCAGTCGGGCGATCTGCCTTGAGCCAGCGCGGTAAGGCTTCCTGAGAGCTTTACCGCACTATGCAAGAGACGCGGATAGCGGAGAACTTCATTTTATGCGCGTGCTGTGTGAGGCGGGTGAGATACTTTGCAGCAGCTGCTAATCTCTGTTCAGATCGATGAAATCAATGTCATTCTTTTCGGCCACAGTTTTCGCATAATACGCTTCGCGCGAAAGTGTTCACAGACTGCACCGCTCCACACCGAATTTTATTAAACAACTGATAAACATCGTCAACAGTTGTAATGAGCTTGAAAGAAATCAGAATACGTTTAACTCATCACAAAATTTGTTTTATGGATGTCATTGATTCCAGCATTAAGCAGGCTGTGCGACAATGCATTTAGAAGCTCAAATAATCATTCACAGGACCCTATTCGTAGTGCGTTGTAAAAGCCTGCCACGCTGGTCGCTTTTTCTGGCTCCGCTCTGATCCCCGACAATACAAAAGAGCGAAGCGAGCAGTCACCGAAACTGAGGCTGCGGATCGACGCGTGGGTACCGCATTTCAATGGATGATGTAATGAAAGTATGCCTAAGGGCTGTGCAATGTGTGTGCATGTTAAAGACCCCTCGTGAATAATAATTATCAGAGGCCCTATCCGCGTCTCACGTGGCCCGATTCGCTATGGTAAGCCGCATAACCGAAGAATAGCAGGGTTTTTAAATTTCCAGCAATACATACATTTAACCAGCATCATGGCACTGAGAAAACAGGCCACCGAGTTGCAAGCCCACGCTAAGAAAACGAGCTGCAATGAGAGAAGTGCGCTGACCCGCAACGCCGTATCGGTGGGCTCGCGACAAGGCTCTCTATTGCTGAAGGCAGCCTGGCTGCTCCCCAAAACCATAAATATTATAGACAACAACGCGAGGAGGCAACACGAAAAATGAACCTTTGACCTGACATCAAGCACACAATACATGAGTGAACAAAAAACAGCACGATGCTTCCATTCCACCTGCGGTTCTCTAGTGTGCTACGCGATCTTTCACAACGGTAGCATTTAAGCAATATGTCTATACTACAATTCAAAGATCCGCTACAAGGCTCTCTGTTGCTGTCGATGAACTGAACCCGGCTGCTTCCCGCAACCATAAATGTTTTAGACACACACACAGAGAGAGACACCTGTCTGGCTCTGAAGTATGCTGCTATGTAATGTACATATTGTGACTGGTAAGCGTGCGAGTGGCAGTAGCAGAGGCATCCGCAGTAAGACTTCGCTCAGTACATACATGCATCTGTGCAACTGTTGTTGCTTGCTCAGACTTTTCAAAGTCCATCGCAGTGATTTTTCTCTTCGACATCCTCTGTATAAGCTCCGCTTTTGTTACTGGAACACAAGAAATGAGAGATAAAATAATGAAAGCGACAGCAAACACAGGGCAAGCTACGAAAACGAATCAGTTAGTGTGTCGCGTTCATTGCTTTTCAAAAAGCATACGATGCGAAAAATTAGCAGATCTGAACACAGCCGATTTCTCCCTGCATCATGCAATTACTTGAATTCATGAAAAAAAATCACGAAATAATATTTCGCTTAGTGACGCTTACGTCGAGACCTGCTACAGCGCGACCACGCAGTTTTTCTCTTCTTTGGGAAGCGTGCGCTGGGCTGCTGTGTGCACGGATCGCAAGCACAGAGGAAGTGGTATCGTAAGCGTTCTGCTAGTGCTCGCAACAGTAAAAAAGCATGTGCATCGACTTTATGTAAACGCCACCAAGCTTTGCTAAAAGCGTTAGGATTGACTGTACACGCATCACACGTTTCGCACTTCTGAAATTTGACCACGTAGCGAAGTTACTGCAAAACTTACCTCCAAGCTCTATTACATGGGCGGAATAGAATGCCTTCCCAACAGCCGTTTTCCTAGACATCAAGGCCGCTTTTGACTCCGTCTTTCACCATGCAATTCTCGCAGCCTTTGGCAGTCTTGGCCTTGGAGGAAGGCTATACAAGTGGATTGGGCATTATTTAAAAGAACGACAAATTTTTATTACCACTCCAAATGGTCCAACACGCTTTCACGCAGTGGAGAGGGGCGTACCACACGGAGCGGTGCTTAGCCCTCTCCTGTTCAATATTGTCCTTATTCACATAAGAAGGCACCTTCCGCGAGGGGTCCGCATAACAATTTATGCTGATGATATCTACATCTGGACCGCGTCACGTTCGCGCTATATTACCCAGCAACGTCTTCAGAGAGCACTATTGCACATTTCGATGTACCTAGCTTCCAGAGGTCTTCGTCTCTCGCCAGAAAAGAGTGTTGCAATGGCGTTTACAAGAAAAACGATGACCCGATATCCGCTGCTCCTAGGCGGACGATCGCTGCCATATGTACGATCTCAGCGATTCCTGGGTGTTGTAATCGACTATAATCTGTCATGGTCACCTCAGATCAAAAAAATCCGTGCGAGGATTACTGCAGCATCGCGCATGTTCAGGTTCATGGCGGGAACAAGGTGGGGTAGCAACTGCCGATCAATGCTTCTGTTCGAAAAAGCCTACGTTGAAGGAACCTTGCGCTACTGTCTACCAGTGCTTCAAAGATTATCTGCATCAAGCAATAAGACTCTCAATGCCGCACGGAACAACTGTCTGCGAATATGTCTTGGCCTCCCAAAGGGTTCCTCTGCATCAGGAACAGTAGCGGAGGCAGGATGTCTCCCACTAGAGGTAATTGCCGCCCAGGAAACTATGCGTACCCATCTCCGCCATGTCCTGCAAGGGAAGAAGCACTTCCTACATCGTGTCCAGCTAACTCACAGCAACTCTAGCTTTGGCCAGGCAGTGCAGCTCCTGCCCCTTCCTACTATTAATCAGCCTCAGAAACTACTACCTCTGGCCTTTCCTCCATGGAGACTCTTTCCTCTAAAGGTACTTAATCGAAGAATATACGCAGCACACCCATATCTTCACCGATGGTTCAACTACTAAAGAAACTTCATCTTGTGACCTTTATGTGCCCTCAACAGGCCATGCCCTTTCTTACCGGCTGCAGCGGAGGACCTCCTCTACAACAGCTGAGCTTCACGGCATTAAGGAAGCTGTTTCTTACATCCTACGCCGAACCGCCGGCCGTTGGGTTATTTTCACCGATTAAAAAGCATCTCTGCAGATCCTGGCCAACCTGCTGAAGAAAACGAATCACCAGCCAGTTTCCCTGGACATTGGGTATATCCATCATTTAGCTATTGCCGCAGGCCACTGCATAACATTTCAGTGGGTACCTGCTCACTGTGGCATTATGGCTAATGAAAAAGCAGATGAAGCAGCCCGTAAGGGCCATCAACATCAGAGATACATTCGAAGTTTTCTCACGAAATCTGATGCGTCCCAAATGGCTAAAAGTTTTGCGTACGAAGAAACGTATCGGCTTTGGAGTTTGCCGACACATCAGTACCAATTTCTTCACTCAATCGACCCACACCTTAGATCAAGACTCTCACCCAGAATTCCTCGACAACTCGAAACACTTTATCACCGACTTAGTCTGAATGCTGCATATACAAATGGCCTGCGATATCGTTTTGGACAAATGAACAGTCCGCATTGTGACAACTGTGCTTCGATAGAAACTGTGGAACATATCCTGCTTGAGTGCCCTGCGTATGCTAACGAGCGTGCGTACTATGAACAATGCATGCAGAAGCTCTGCCCAGTGCCCCTAACAATGAACAAAGTTTTAGGCCCCTTAGCCTGCTTCAGGCAACAGAGACTTGCAATGAACTTTCTTTTTACATATTTAAAAGACATTGGACATCTCGATAAGCTCTAAATTCACTTGCAGGTTACCTTCATGCATTCTTCTTGCAGTGAACTTCGTCAACCCATTCGTCGAACTATGCATTCCATCATTCCATAGGTTACATCAATACTCACCACTGCATCCTTAGTACCCATTTCATGGCTGCATTTTATCTTCGTTTTTTTTCCACTTCTTCCACGCTGCTCTCCTTCAGTCTTTATCTCCCAAATTCCCCTCCCTACGCAGAGTAGCATGCCAGCGATATTGAAACGCCGGCTAAATTCTCTGTTTCTTCATTAAAGAGTCTGTCTCTCTCTCTCTCTTCACATTTTTTCCGCCGCGCCAGTAGACGTCTTTTTTTTCGCCAGGTCGCTAACGCCAGTCGGTGAGGCATCATGGAAAGGTGTAGCGCAAAGGAAACAAGGACGACATAGAGACGTGTACGATAGCTTTTGTGCCGTCGGTCGATGTATTTCACGTACGCATAGCTCGCCGCAGCTGACGAACCCATAGTGGAAGTGTCACATGTCGCTGCAAAAAACACAATCTAATAACTGTAACAACCACACACACCGACACCGTGCTGAGTGATGACGCAAACGTTGGGCGCAAACGACCGCCGACTTGGATTGGCTTGGCGACGCGGACCGCACAGGGCGCTGCATACGATGATGATGATGACCTCTTCGTTACAAACTAGAATAATAAATACGTTTTATTCGTTCAATTTTGTCTGTTTATTTTCTGCGGCAGAATTTGCGTCTCCGACTGTGATCTCTATACCACTCCATGACGCAGCGTCTTCGTGCAGCGCATCCGGCCATCCAGTTGACTGCTGATTGACCGCATGTAGTAGCAGGCGACGCGGGGCTCTACACACCATGAAATACTTATAGTTGAAAAGTTACAAACACTACTTTGAAGGGGAAATATTTATGAGGTCCGTGTCAAACCGTACCACAGAGCGTTGGTCCAACATAAGCAGAACCAACTGCTGAACCAACAAGCCCGTCAAATCTGTCTTGCACCTGTGACTGCCCATGGGGTGTGAATAGGGTGGCTTGCCACTGACCTGAAATCAGCGACTTAGGACCAGCAGAGGGGGAAATATAGATTGCTGAATAGGTAAATTGATGCACTGAAAGAATTTATGTTAACAAATCAGAAGTGTGCAAGGTACGAGGAGGAAGAGGCTCTCAAAAATAAACTGCTAGTGTGCGCTAGAACACGGAACTGGGTAGCACAACCGCGCCCTCGATCGAGGTGATCGAGGAGTTTTATAAGTACAGTTTCGCAGTGTTCTCTGGCACACCGCTGTCGCGTCCGGGTCGTAATGGTAGCGTGTGAAGGTTTGGGCTATGCTCGAGACAATTAGTATAGCCGGGGACTCCGGAACTCTTTTTTTAGTGGGAGGGCAGGACTTTGAGCTTATTTTGTTATTTATTTATTTAATGCTCATTTACCTAATAAATTTTATATATATATTATATGTCAAAGTTCAAAGCTTGATACAAAGTATCACGGTGCGGTGACGACACTCCAGCTGTCAGGAAGACAACGAAATGGCTTCCAGAATTAACTGTTTAGACTCACGCCCACTGAGAACTTCATTACTTGGCGGCTGCGATAGGCTTAATTATGTGTGCTCAACGGTCATCGACCTGAATGTCATGTAGTTCTTGGTCGTGGTGAACTTAAAGCTGGCAAGGAACTTTCGAGATACAGAACCAAAAGCAGCAAGAATCTGGAAAAATGTGGAATCATTTGCCCGTGGCCGTGATCAACGGCATAAGTCTGGTCGCGCCTCGCATTCCAAAACAAAATGATAAATCCGCGTGCCGGAGGTTGTGAGTGCGATGAACAAACGGTGCAAAGATTCATGGCAGTATAAAATAATTTTAATTGAGGAGCTTATAGGTGCGAAGCTCTATGCACGAGGAGTGATCAATTCCATTTAAAAGCCTGTGCATAGTTTGTTTAAATTCTGCTAATCATGGTCATGTTCATCTACACGGTCAGGTCGATATATAGTCGATCGAATTCTGTAGGGACATGACCGGTTTAGGTTACTCATATACGTAAGCCAAGCAGCTCTTGCATCGCCACTGTGCTTTGAATTAAAAGAGTCCTAGAACCTATATGTGTTTCAATTCTCAGAAATCTGATCCAAGTAGAAGCAAATGAAGACAGAGGGGGGCGCATCCCCCCTGAAAAATGGAAGGGGGCGACCTTCCCCATCGCCCCCCCCCCACCCCCTTTTTCGAGGTTCTTGAGTATAGCCCACCTGAACTCGGGTTGGCGGCCCTAGAGATACGTGATCGGCCCGCTGTAGTGGGTATATCTCGCATATTGTATATCTGATATTGGTCGCAAAGCCGATGTCTATTGGTACACATGTTTAAAACATCCGAGGTGTTCTGAGAGATGTTCGATCCAATGAAGCATTCGGTCAGGAAAGATCTTTGAAGGCAGTTCGCAGTGTATACCGAATTGTTTTTTTTTCCGAATATATAGCTTTCGTCAAACTACAGGAACTTTTTGGAATCATTTTATTGACTCATCTCAAATAAACCCATCATTTCTGCAAGAAAAAGAAACACACACACGGGTAGGCGGCCCTATAGATACGTGATCTGCCCGCTGGAGTGCGTACATCTCGCATATTGTATATCTGATATTGTTCGCAAAGCCGATGTCTATTGGTAAACAACTTTAAAACGTCCGAGGTGTTCTGAGAGATGTTAGATCCGACGAAGCATTTGGTCAATAAAGATCTTTGAAGGCAGTTTGCAGTGTCTACCGGATTGTTTTTTCCGAATATGTAGCTTTCAATGAACTATAGAATCTTTTTGGAATTCTTTATTGGCATATCTAAAATAAACCCTTCATTTCTGCAAGAAAAAACACACACGGGTAGGCGGCCCCATAGATACGTAGTCGGCCTGCTGGAGTGGGTATATCTCGCATATTGTATATCTGATATGAGTCGCAAAGCCGATGTCTATTGGTAAACAAGTTTAAAACGCCCGAGGTGTTCTGAGAGATGTTCGATCCGACGAAGCATTCGGTCAGGAATGATCTTTGAAGGCAGTTCGCAGTGTGTACCGGATTGTTTTTTTTCGAATATATAGCTTCCATCGAACTATAGGAACTTTTTAGAATTCTTTTATTGACATATCTCAAATAAAGCCTTCGTTTCTTCAAGAAAAAAAGCACAGGGAACGAGATTCATTAAAGTCTCCTCTCAATCTCAACAAACAAATAATTAAGGTAACTGACAAATTGCGAACTGCGATCGTAGGACGTGCGCAGCAACCATGAGAACGAGAGGTACATGCGACATGCTAATATAATGCTTGGACTAGAAGGAACAGACTCGCACGTGTACAGTTTTGAGGAAAAACGGTGCGCGCAAATTCGATGCTGCCAGCGGAAATCACCTCACTGCATCTCCACGAATTTTCACGGAAAGCGTGTCTGCAGTGCTTTAAAAAAATTAAGCAGATTAACAGCACGAGTGATTTCCAATCGCCTCTATCTTTTTTTTTCACAGGTCTGGACAAGTAAGCGGTGTCACGAGGTGTCACGAGCAGCAAGCAATATGCGTCCATGGGTTTCTGAATGTGCTTCCGCTTTTGGAACATGATGTCATGAACTTCGCAGACGCATGCAAGGCGTTTATAGTAGCTCTGTTTTCGGGCAAAACCTTGAACCGTTTTCCCTATAGCTTTAGCCGACAGGGATAATCTGAACGTGATAACAACCGCGGTTTCTTGTTCCTCTGACTTGAAGTTAAGATTTGGAACGTTGCAGCTGTGCATTTTTGTATCGTTACAAGTACGATCCTCGATGCGTCACTGATAACAGGCTTTTGTGAAATAAATCAAGGAAATAACCTAAAATACAACTCTCAGCGAGGGCTACTTTTGTTACAATGGCAGTCACAAAACATAGTGTGTCGTCTGCTAGCAGTTCATCTGAAAGCGCTGCCTTGCGGTGGATGCGGGCTAAGTGGCGTGAGCCGCCGTCCAATTTCAAGCCTTTGGCCTC
Source organism: Amblyomma americanum (assembly GCF_052857255.1). Taxonomy (NCBI): domain Eukaryota; kingdom Metazoa; phylum Arthropoda; class Arachnida; order Ixodida; family Ixodidae; genus Amblyomma; species Amblyomma americanum. The sequence continues at coordinate 137,259,189 of NC_135502.1, forward strand.
GTTGATCCATCCATCTATTTATCCAGTCATGCATCCAGCCAATCCAGCTGATTCAGCTTTGCAAAGCGTGTATGGCGTGTCTTCTAAAGTCAGTGGGTCAGCGTGGCCAAAAAGCCCTTTGCATGACGTCGCCTTGAGCTAGAACAGCCAACCTACGATTCCAAAGCGTCGCAAGGTGTACTTGGCTAACGAAAGCAGCGCAGCGGTCACTCACGTCGAGCGAGGCTGCTGAAACGCCGCCTTCGACGTCTGGTAACCGGAACCCAACTTGTCTCCTGCTCCGCTCGCGTTTCGTGTAGCTCTAGGGTCGTTGTGTCTAGCAGTGAATCCCACTTTGGGTCTGCGCCGTTGGCGGACGCCACAGGCGAAACTGGCAGCAGCGGTGAATGTTGTCACTTGTACAACAGCAGAGACGACGATACCAGAGGGGCCTACCATGGTTTCTGTCGTACACGGACTACGTGGAACCGCAGATAGATGCCACAAGCGAGGGTGACTGCAGCAGCAGCAGTGATGAGTGCGGTGACCCGGACGACGGCTAAGATGACGGTGCCAGTGGACCGCACGGTGGTGCTGTGCCACAGCTTAATGGTGCAGTGCTCCTTGCTCAATGTGTACTGGACTTATGACGCCAGAAACACTGCCTGGCTCGTCGACGACATTGGCTGAGGCAGTCGTTCTGATAATGGCTTTGTTGTTGCTGACGGGCTGATTTAAGCAGCGCTTGATGCCTTGTTCGGGTATCGGTCGGGCCTGCCGCAATCAGATTACCTCTTCAGAAAGTTGTGAGCGCCAAAATGTGCAAGCTTCGTTCAAAGCTATTTTTACTGCGAAGTGTGCATGTCTCCCCTCCAGGCCAGCAAATACAGTCGGAAGGTAGCTTGCAAACTGTGCAGAACACAACCAGTAGTGTGCATTTTTAAGAAAAGAGGCTGTTTTTTGTGATAATGAACCTCAGGGTACAGCTTTGCCCTCTCACGGACAAAAAATTTTCTCCTGATCATCGCTTTGTTGCTCCTTCAAGAAGCGCACCTAACATAACACGTTTTCTAAGGAGTACTTGTAACTAGGCTTATTGGTGCATATTCAGGAAAGGCACAGGAGCGCAAAGTATGGACAAAGTTGAAGTGATTTTTACATGCCAGCATATTTACCCTTATGCAGAGGGAAAGACCGTAAACATTCACGCATTTATGGGCAACAGCTATCCTCGGGTACAACTTAAGAACAATTGGCTTTTCCCCGTCAAAGGACCCTCTTCCAGTCGGTGGAGTCGGCCGATTCTCATGACCTTGCTGATGTGACCAAGCAGGGAGTGGCGAACGAAAGGGGGTAATCCCTTCCCACTGTGTCCAGGAATAGACCCCTCTCTTCATTGTGAACTGCCTGCAAGGTTGAGCACTATGATATTCTTAACTTAGCACCGGTGCTGTGTTATGAGCATGTGATGCTTCGTGCTCCTCAGAGCATCCATATTCCAGCACAGTGTATGTCGCAGGTCCAGCTTTTGTGCTTCTCTTCAGCGAATAATTTACCACACAAATCTGATGCTTCCTCTTGTAGAGTAACTCTCATGCTGGTAGCATTGTGTGCCTAAGCTAAGTTTTGAGCTACTTTTAGTGCATATCACAGCAAGTTACTTAGAACTTGTAGTTAATAGCATGGTAGCGGATAAGCCGCTCCGATATGAAACATGCTGGCAGATGCAAGCAGCCACCCTGAAACATTCAACCAGAGATACTACCGGGGTACTGTGCAAACCTGAAGAAAGAAATGAGAGATGGGAGATGGCAGGAATTTGTTTTGGCATCTGCTTGTGGTTCCCTGCCTTCTGGTGGCACTGAGTGGTAGTGGTAGTTATGGCTACCCTTTTGTGGTCATTAGCAATGCCGGCAGTAAGGGTGAGCTTGTCGAGGCCCACTCTGAACGGATTAATAATCCCCAGGAGAGTTGTCAGCATACTCTCTACAGCATTTTGAACTTGTCGCAGCCCATATTGCCCATTGTTTCTGTCCATAAGAAAAAACTGGTAGTCGCTGACATATTCCAATATCCTGTTATGAAAGCTTTCCAACGCAGTTTGTAAGGTCCTCTTTTTATAGCTAAGAAAAATCTTGTTCACAATACCTGAGACACTGGCAGATACTGGCTTTTTTTATGTACACTTTCGATACCCATGTAACAACGGGGGCATGCAAAATAGAAATGAAAGGTGAGAAGCTCCAAAAATGCTCTTGGCTATAAAGGAAAGTTCAGCATTGCTTTATGCTGTTACTTTTTAGAATGAAACAACTAACTCATCTAGCTGTCCATGTTATCGTGATTGATGCCTCTGACACTTGCAGGTACTGAGCAAATATGTTGAACAATGATAGTTATGTTAGCATAAAGTTTAAAAAATGCCAATATGTAACATGTGTGCACAGGCCCCATCCTCTCTTCTCCGCATTTTGTGCTGCAGCGTTCTGGATATAATTCTGCCATACTGATATCATTTTGATGGGACTGTAATACAGAAACCTTAATTGTACACAGGTCAACGTATTTGTTGTAACCCACAGCTGACTGAAATGCCAGTGAACAACCCTCCCAAGCCTGGGATAAATTGTATATGTGTTGCATTAAAATGTATCTTAAAACTGTCCTTATCGTTACCCAAGAATTTTTGGTGAAAACTGTCTTTGCAATCTCTGTTTTACATGACCAACCAATTCAGTTCATGACGGCTCCTCACTAACTTTTTTTGTCAGTGCGTGAACACCAAAGGTACAGTGTTAGGTCTCACGGCCGCCTGGGACGGTCCAAAAATTCGCACCGCCGGAGGGCACCTCATTACGCCATCGTGGCGATGCACAGCGCGAGTGACCGTCAAGAGACGTACTTATCATGTGACCTTAGTACTGCGACAATGTTCCCGTGACGTGATACTGGGCATCAATTTCATTAGTGAGCATCAGGCGATCATCGACCTGTGTTCGAAGCTCATCATGCTTTCGACGGAGGAAGCCATCCTTAAATGACGAACATGAAGCGGCGTGTTGCCCTGGGTGTCTTGAATTAACAAGTCCGATCCTCACCCCGATCAAGAGTCATAGTTACCATAGGTGCCAAGGTTGCCAAGAACATGGAAGCTCTCATCAAGGAGAACATGGAATTGCTTCTAGAGCAAAGAATCATCATCGCACGATGGACTGCACATTTCCGCAATGGACAAGCTGAAGTGCTGCTGACGAACTTCTACGAAAATTACCGGCACATTAACATAGGAACGACTATTCTTTTCCTCGGCGAACTATCCGACGTTCGGGACGCCTTCGCTCTTTCCGCTTAAGTCTCAGAAGATTCACCTAAAGAAAGATTCGAAGCACGTTTTTGACATAAATCCAGCCCTGCCCGGCAACAGACAAGATCAGATCAATAATCTGCTTCGAAGCTACAGCGAATGCTTCTTGCCATCGCCTAACGTCCGACCAACGACGATATCCAAGCATCGCGTTATAACCGACCAGCACGCTCGATCTCTCCGCCAGAGAGCCTACCGTGTGTCGCTACGGGAAAAACAAGCCATCCGGGACCAAGTGGAAGAAATGCTTCATGACGACGTCATTCAGGCATCGAAGAGTCCCTCGGCGGCACTGGTAGTTCTAGTGTAGAACAAAGACGCGCACTTTGATTCTGCGTTCATTGCCGCCACTTTAGCAGCATAACGAAGAAGGACGTCTACCCTTTCTCCCGCTTAGACGACACACTGTACCGGCTCTGCAACGCCAAGTATTTATCATCGATGGAGGTAAAGAGCAGACACTGGTAAATTGAGGTCGATGAAAGAGATTGCGAGAAGACCGCATTCTTCACTCTGTATGGCCACTTCGAATTCAAGAGGACTTCGATTGGTTTGTATTACGCTCCAGCGACTTTTCAACTAGTAGCGACGTTTCAAGGCAGGCCTCAAGTGGCAGATATGTCTAGTATATTTAGATTACATCGTTGTTTTCGCCTCGAACTTCAAAGACCACCTAAAAGGCGTAGAACAGTACTAGAGGCAATGAATTCGTTTGGCCTAACGTTGAAAGCAGAGAAGTGCCACTTTATCATTTGCCTATTGGCAAACATCTCGAATAAAAAAAAAGAAGCGCAGCATTGCCATGAAGGCCTGCTGTTTCTAGGCCACATCGTTAGCAAGGTAGGATGCCGCGCTGAAAATATTGGGCATGGTTTCTGCGCGGCCTTCTGAGCGTGCTTGTTGCCACGCACAGTGCGAGGACTCATCTTCACTGCACAGCGTGATACAGCCTTGAATAATATGCGAGAGCTGAGCGCGGCTCACTGATTCTGTGAGAGCTGAACATGGCTCGCAGAATGTGCAAGAGCTGAACGTGGATCACAAACTAAGCGAGAGCTGAGCCTGGATCCAAAAAATATGCGAGAGCTGGGCATGGCACGGCAGAGTGCGAGAAAGCTGAGTGCGACTCAAAGAGCACTATACAGCTTCAAATGAAGTTGCCAGCATGATGTCGATAATACCTTGCATGGCTTCCGCACCACTGCTCAACGCACTATACTAATTTCCTGCTTTCAGGAAACAACAAGCGTTGCAAAAATGCTGCTTAGGATGGCTCTCAAATTTTTATCATGCTTGCATACAGAAAGAGACAAGTTGACCTTAACCGGCTTTATCACCTTAATTATATTCCTCAGCATGGGTGTCCCACAGTGCCAAAACTTCTTCAGCTTCTCCGAGTCCAGCAAGTTGGGGTTTGAATACAAATTTTCACTGTGCAGCATCTGAGAAAAACGTATCAATATATGCCGAAAAGATAAGTTATTCAGTTTCGTGGAAAATCTCGAAAAGGGCACAAGTTGTTCTCCCATGAAAAGCTTCTGTTTTCAAAATAATTCGGAAAAACTTGTTCAAGCACACAGGCTGCCCACCATCACACCAACACAAGATCTAATAACCGTGCCACACGGGCATTTTGAATGCTTTCAAACAGATTGTCTATCAAGTTCTCAATAGCCCTTGAATGCTGCTAAATGGGCAGCTCCAATAGGCACCAAGTCCCTGGAACAGTGTGAATTTTTTCGTGATTTCGAAGGTGTTTGAGCGGTAAAAACTTGTACTCTCCTACATGGAGCGCTAGCAACTATACACTAAGGGTTCAGATCAAAGTGGTTATTATGCTCGGCTGCTGACCCGAAAGGCGCTCAATTCCGGTGTGGCGGTTGAATCTCGATGGAGGCCAAATTCAAGAGCCCCGTGTACTGTGCGATGTCAGTGCACGTTAAAAAAGTCCAGGTGGTCAAAATTGGCGCAGCCCTTCATTACGGCGTCTCTCATAGTCTGAGTCGCTTTCAAATCTTAAACACTCATAAACGAAGCACTACCAAAGCAATTTATTTGCTAAAAGATTACACATCCTGAATTGTGCAGCCGCGGACATAAGTAAACGGAGCACTTCATTCCGTTCTAATGGCAATCTGTACTTTCCTACGGGACATCAGGTAACACTATTTCTTGATGACAAAGCTATCTATCCTCTACTACTAGCCTGCACAAACCACATTCGCCAGTCTTAGTTAGGAAGCGAGTGAAGAATGTAAGAAGGCAATAGCGTGCTCCATTTACTTTTGGCCGCGACTGTACATATTTCAACGAAAAGAAAGACAAGCTGGCCACAAAACACTGCGGAAAGCATATTATCATTGTTAGCGGTTAGACAAAAACAACCAATACAACCTTTTGAAAACTGTGCGAATGCTACAACAGTTTCCCAGCAAATTTTTTGGCTGTGACAGTGGCGCCACAATAGCTTGCTGCGAGATGATCTATGGCGATCGATTATTCCGTGTAGCAACGGCATAACCCCCGAGTTCGATCACGAATCTCGGAAGTCAATCTCGCACCTTGACTGTTATCTTTAAATACACATTTAATTGCATCTAACTACTGTAAGCAGCACTCCATGCATCAGAGTTGCATGTGTCTGGCCTGCTAGAACCCAGACAATTGCCATTCTAAGAGAGGAAACTAGATAGCCCAACTACAGCACAACGCTGGCTATGATAACAGATAAGGCACATCTGCGGGTTGCGGCCCTGTAGAGCGCATGTTTTTCAGTCAGAGCCAATAATACACTGCTTTCACAAATGCCATCTCTCGTGTACGTCAACAGGCAATCATAAGGTGGCAATAAAATGGCAGGCAAGTAACCTCTGAGAGTTGAGTCCAGGAAGACTATCAAGAAGGAATAGCATGCATAGATGAGGGGCAAATGAAGTGTACAGCTTATAACTAGCCCAACTCGCCGCATTAACGAAGTATGCAGCATTAGCACTGACTCACAACTGAGTTTACTGCCAGGGACACAAACATATCATTTGCTTCGATTGAAAAAGAAAGCATAAACGGCCTAGAAACAAAAGACACGAAAGACGGCCTCTTCCTGTGTGCAAGGAACGCTTGTCATTGTATGCATGCTCATTGTAATCGTGTAGGAAGGGTGATGCTTGCGTTATGCATGATGGTGTTTTTATCTGTGCGGCCGGGACCTTGGCAGTTCCTTGCATCAGCTTGCCATGGTTCTGGAAAATCGAGGCAGCACGGGAAAACGTGGAAAGCACTGTAGTCCAGATGGAGATGTTAGAATGGCCCACAAGACGTGGGCATGAGGCAACTCGGAATGGAAATTCGACTTCCTTATTATTGGGTATTGATACATAGGCCAGCCTTGAAATTTAAACCCACTACAAATGTAAGTGAAAGGTGACTGTAGCAAAAATCTGTTATCTGTTACTCCTAATTGTAATGGGCGAGATTTATTGGTGCACTACATTATTCTTGCAATCTCAATTAGACTGCACGTATCTATTCAGATATGCATGAAACGAGGAGTATTGAATCAAAGGATTTCACTAATATTGCCTTCCATTTACTTTTATAGCACCTTTTTTTGCGTATGTCCAAAGAATAGAGGGCATAAAATTACTTGGTCATGAAACGTTCCTGGTGACTACAGGTTTTCCATTCACCCAGTATGCACTTGACCAAATGCAGTTTTGTTGTTACTTCACTGTACCAGGCTTCTTGCCATTTGGCCTTGAGGCTACTGTGTATTAATTTCATGCAGTCTCTATCGGGCATGCCAACTTTTTCGACAGCACGACTGCGAGCCTGTGCAGAGCATTTGTCGGCTGTGTCATTACCAATTATTCCAACATGGTTCGGCACCCAGGAGATTATTATTATGTGTCCTTTTGTTCTGACTTTTTTCATGTTGTGTAATATGTCTGCTACGAAGGTTTCGACTGCATTTCTGCAGTGTATTGCCGTGATCACTCTAAGTGAATCTCTGTAGATTAATCCGTTTTTAATGCTCTTATTTATTATTTTCTCTACAGCTATACAGACGGAATAACATTCGGCAGTAAAACGGAGGCGCAGTTAGGAAGCCCTACGATTTTTTGCCAGTTTTCTTTTACAACCGCGCGTCCGACATATCTGTTGTTGATATCTGGATGGCGGAGAAACGAAGGACAAGAGAGGCACAAGAACACAACAGGACAGGCGCCAGCATTCGTCGCCCATATATGTTGCGGGCGCCTGGCATGTTGTGTTCTTTTGCCTCTCTTATGTGCTTGTCCATTTTGCTTCGTACTGGCATCATCTACAGCTATGAACCAACTAGCCCAAACAAAAGTACTTCTTTCGATATATTCGCTTTTTTGAGCCATTAGTATAAACTGTGTAGTTTTTAAATTTTTCGTGTTGTTCCAGGTATCCTTGTAATATGTGATCGTGTGGTCGTTTCTTAACATGAGGTCGCACAGACTGGGAAGGCTGTGCCAGGGGGGCAGTAGGCTGTGCCTTGGGGCGACATGAGGGATGGTATCTAATATTCCTAAAGTGTGGTAACTATCCACGAAGCGGAGAAGCAAAGGTCTGATTGACTATTGTTTGCTGTTGAACAGTGTTCTGGAGGTCCACTTTGCAACAATTGGGTAACAGATATGTTTCGGTAGAGACCTTACTTTTAGTACGTAAACGCTTGTCAGCGTTGTACTTCTGTGTGCTAGAGGTGCTTCATTAGTTTCTAAATAAAGACTATTTTTGGTAGATGTTCTGTACGCAGTGCATGAAAGGCGGAAACCTAGGCTGTTAACTGGGTATAGGCGTTTTAAATATATCAGCCTGGCAGAGCCATAGGCTATCCATCCTTAATCTGAAGAGGAGCGCACTAGTGAACGGCAAATCTGCCAAAAGCAAGTCATATCGGAACCCTAGCGCTTTTTAAAAATTTTCTTGATCATGTTGAGGGTTCTAGATGCTTTAATTGTAAGTTTTTTGTGCGAGGTATGAATTTCAGCTTTTTATCACATGTTATGCCCAAGAACTTGTTTTGCTGTTTTACTGGTAGCTTAAAGATATAGGGCGGGGCCACTCTGTGAGCCGCTTTTGAGCGAAAACACCACAGTCACTGATTTTTGTGGGGAAAACTTGAATCTATTTTCATCTGCTCAATTAGCATCTTATTTACAGTCATCTGTATCTGTCTCTCGCATGTTGATACGATGGAGGATATACAAGCAATTTGCCGGTCATCTACACGCACTGAATACATAATCGAATTGGGGATTATTTTTGTTATGGAGTTTATTTTTACTATGAAAACTTTATTACTCAAAACAGACCCCTCAGGTATGCCATTCGCCTGGATGTAACTCAATGATAAGGTAGCGCCTAGACGTTCTTGAAAATAAAGATTTGCTAGAGCGCCGGTCAGGCAGTTCAGCAACTATCATCCCAGAATGTCTAGGTCTGCTAGGTCGCGGAGTACACCGAACCTCCAAGCGGTGGCGTACTCTTTCCCCATATCAAATAAGACCGCAAGACAAGCCTACTCGTGTCTGTACGTTTCCCGTACAGTCAAGACGGAGAAGTTGATCTATGGTGCAGCAACGGCTGCCTCAGAGAGTTGCGAAAGCATGCTGTATTGCATATTATCTGGGCCTGCTGCTGTGTTTCTCTGCAGATAAAACTCCATTTATTTCTTGTATTGCAATTTTCATGTTTTAGTCGTCATTCATACCTGCTCCTATTGGAAGTTTTTATTTTTCTGCTATCATTTTGTATTTTTGAAAACTGTCCGTGTAGTTCGAAGAACTGGGGCCGTATTCCGAGTTTGTGTTATAATAGAGAGCGTCATAATCTGCCGCAACGGGCACACCAGATTAGTCGAAATGCCGGAATCATATGTCTGTTCGGTTGCGCCTCTGAGCGGCGGCAGGATGTCACTGCGTTCCGGTTGCCGTAGCGAAACGTCCAGCGGAGCTTTTGCTCATTGCCGAGAAATAGAACGCGACCAATGCGATAGAAGGAGCACTCTGCCACAAGCTTGGTTGTGCATTGGGTTACACTGTAAAGGTGTCGTATCAAAGCTGCTTAGTTTACACAATTTACTTCAGCGATTAGAAACAATATAGTTCGGGAACGCTTCTACACCGTAAAGGCCGGAGGTGTACTTAAGAAGAAAATATTGTACGCAATCGCGCATGCGTTTTGAGTCACAGAACCCATACAAAAATAGCTTATGGCCGTCTATAGAAAAGCCTATGGTGAGATATCACGCTTTATGGCCGTTTATGATCGTCTATAAAGGACGACAGGAGTACCTGTAGCCGGCTATTGACGATTCTAATGCCAGCGCAGCTAAAGACATGGTACCAATGAACGCCCTACCGCCGGCTACAGAAAAACGTATGTGCACAAGCCTACAGATTGGGAACCATCCTATTCTCTTTAGATGGCTATAGACTAGTATATCCATTTAAAGCTATAGACAAGCTGCCATCAAATCCTCTTTGGCTAGCTGTAGACTAATGTACGTCTATGAGGCTAAAGACTGGTAGCCATCTGATTCTGTTTAGATGGCTATAGACTAGTATATCCATTTAAAGCTATAGACAAGCTGCCATCAAATCCTCTTTAGCTAGCTGTAGACTAATGTACGTCTATGAGGCTAAAGACTGGTAGCCATCCGATTCTGTTCAGATGGCTATAGAAAAGTATATCCATTTGAAGCTACAGACGAGCTGCCATAAAATCCTCTTCAGATAGCTGCAGACTAATGTACGTCTATGAGGCTAAAGACTGGTAGCCATCTTATTCTGTTTAGATGGCTATAGACTACTATATTCATTTAAAGCTATAGACAAGCTGTCATCAAATATTCTTTAGCTAGCTGTAGACTAATGTACATATATGAGGATAAAGACTGGTAGCCATCTGACTCTGTTTAGATAGCTAAAGACTAGTATATCAATTAAAACTATAGACAAGCTACCATCTAATCCTCTTTAGCTAGCTGTAGATTAATGTATGTCTATGAAGCTAAAGACTTGTAGCCACCTGATCTTGTTTAGATGGCTAGACTAGTACACCCATTTAAAGCTATAGACAAGCTGCCATCAAATCCTCCTTAGCTAGCTGTAGACTAATGTGTTTACATGAGGCTAAATATTCGCAGTAATCAAATATTCTTTCAGCTGACTATAGTTAAGTGTTTGTAGCTGCGTCTGCACACTAGTAGCCATCAAATCCCCTTTAGCCAGCTGTTTATAACTTTAAAATTGTTTGTCTCTTCATCTATAGACCAGAATCAAGAGCCGCTCTCGGGCGCGGCCATTTTCCGCCGACTGGCGCGCCGCGCTGCGGGCGTTTCTTTGGGGACTGCGGGGCGGCGGCAGCTCCGCGGCCGCGCCTGCATATAGCCGCGATTTACTTCCCTTCGGGCGTTAAAAAAACGTTGTCCAGCATACTTCCACAGCGTGGTTGTGTTGCAAGAGGTCTTTGCTTTATCAAAGGGATAGAACTGATGCGTTACTCATGACATATAGTTCGGCATTCACGTTAATTGTGCCGGCGATTAGCACGCGCTCGCGCTTATATCGTTACTGTCTTGGTGTTCCATTACAGTGAAAAGCTTTTTGGTTAGTATCAAGTATTATGTGCCCAGCGAGCATGCAATTTCAATTCCAATGCGCTCTTAATCCTTCCTGTCGGCCATAAAGCACCCACCACAAATGGGGCTTTCTTGTCGCTAGCTACGTGGTGCGCCGGTCACAACAAATTATTGTTGTGAGCACAACTGAGTCACAGGGCAAACAGAAAACTAATTTTGCCATGATTTCTGCTGTCTGGCGCACAAAAACGTATTCTCGCTTAATTTATTCAAGATAGATCAATATCAGCAGAGAGGCCAGGTTTCACAAATTCTGCGGACCGAAGTCGCGTTTATTTTCTTTGGAAGCTCTCGGAGCATGTGACAGCGTTGCGTAGCAGTTTGGCCACGTGTCATAGAATGTAATAAAATCGTGTATATATTGCTGTGATTGAGGTAGATACCAACAGCAGAGAGATACTATACGGTCAGCCCTTTACCCCGCGGACCCATCTGAGATGCATACGGAAATAGAGACTTAAATTGGTGGTGGTCGTGCTTACATCCCCATGCACGAAATGTCTTTACGGGAGCAATAGCAAGCTCAGTGCACGAATGTCTAAGACGTACTGACTATTGAAAACACGCGCTTCGCCTGGACAACCTTCGATCTGCAGCTGGGCGATCCGGTTACCGCTTGCACGTCACTGCACCATTCAGTCAAATCAATAAATATTGTAACGTGCTTCCACAGAACCTCGACGGAAGAAGCAGAAGATGAAGGACTGACCCGCGGAGATAGAGGAAGAAAAAGAGAGAGCTGAAGGACGCTGCTAGGCTTCCTGCTTCCATCCTGCTACGACCGGTCCCCTCTTTGAATAAACCCCCGTGCGTGTAAAGCACGTAACAGGTTGGTGAGAGGTGCCGGGTATCGACCACGGAGCATTCCATCTACCGAAGGAGCCGTAGACTCGCAGGCTTCCCACCACTGCCATCGGACATGCCTGGAGACGACAATGCTGAGCAACCCGGGCTATCCACAGCGAACAACTGGCCACATTATCGAGAGCCCCGCACATTTTTTGGAAAACCTGAAGAGGACGTTGACGAGTGGCTGAAACACTACGAGCGGGTGAGCAAATACAATCGATGGAACGCTGCTACTAAACTGGCTAACGTTGTGTTTTTCCTTGCCGCCACTGCCCTTGACTGGTTCGACAATCATGAGGATACACTGAGTTCATGGGCTACCTTTACGACCGAGATAAAGAAAAATTTTGGGGATGAATCGGCAAAGAAGAAGCGTGCGGAACAGACATTGCTTCACCGCGCGCAAGTACCCGGAGAAACTTGCACGGCATACATCGAAGCCATCTTAAAGTTATGCAAGCTAGTTAACTCCAGAATGCTTGAAGAAGACAAAGTCGGCCACCTTTTAAAAGGAATTGCGGAAGATGTTTACAATTTCCTGATCAGCAAAGAGAGCCTGAGCACCACCGCTGACGTTATAGAACATTGCAGAACATTTGAAGCTCTTAAGCTGCGTCGAATCACCCCTAAATTCGGAAGATTGGCCAATGTCACCTCTATAGCCAGTGTTGAAGCCAGTCCTTCAAATTCTATGGCTGATATGATTCGAGAGATTGTGCGCGAGGAATTGTCCAGATCCCGGGATACCTTCTGCCACACACAATATCTGCGGCACAGTTCTGCACCGGAGGAAGATGTTGCCGCCCTGTCGACTCCGTGGGCTCCACCCAACGGCACTTTGCCCATGGACGATCGGAACATTGCCCAACGTTATCGCCACCAGCCGACAGAAAGGAGGCCCACCTACCCAGAAGACGTGGTTCGTCAGCAGCGAGATCCTGGCTTCAGCCAACGTCGCGACTTTGTTCGCCAGGACTCTTATGGCGGTCGCTGGCGCTCTCAACCTTTGTGCTACCGGTGTGGCATTGCAGGGCATATCGCTAGATATTGCCGCCGTCGTTTCCCAACTTCTCAAGACTGCCAACCCCCGGCGAATACTTACGGGCAACTGCACACCGCGCAGCAGAGACCCCCAACGTCCGCTTGGGACCCGTACCGTCCGAGCAATTTGCGGAGTTCATCACCCGCATCTGACCGCAGTGTGACGCCGCCACCTCAGCGCCAACGGCGGTCACCTTCTCCTCGACGTCGTGCATCCCCTCCACCTCCGGGAAACTAGGAGGCGCGGCCGATGGAGGTGAGGCCGCCGGCGAGTCGATGACGTCCAATCTACCTCTGCCCGTGTTTATGTTGAAGAACAAACTGGAAGTGTTTATTGATGGTGGGAAAACAATGGCTCTTGTGGACACTGGTGCTACCGTATCCGTTATGAGTTTGAGGTTTAAGAATCGTTTAGGTAGGAAGGTGATGTTTAGTGGTGACCGTGCAGCGTTATTCCGTGGTGTCGGTGGTGAACCTTTGGTTCCACTTGGTGTGTGTGCTTCGGATGTTGTTATTGGTGGTCTAACGTTTAGAACAGAATTCGCAGTGCTACCACGGTCAACGCATGATGTGATTCTTGGGATTGATTTTCTGCAAGAGTGTGGTGCAACTTTAGACTGTCGTACGGGAGAAGTTGCTTTGAATTCTTCGTTACTTTCAGCTCTTGTGGATAACTCGACACCGGATTTTGGAGCATTTGCGGTGGAAGAAGATACTATTGTACCAGCTTTCTCTGCAGCATTCGTGCGGGTTTCCTCTATTTACAATCAGTGCGAATCTTTTGAAGCTGTGGTAGAGCCTACGACACTCGCCTGCTCTAAGAAGAGTATCGTCGTGCCTCGTTGCGTCGTTCCCGTGGTGAGAGGTCGTACCGAGCTGTGGACAGTGAACCACTCTGAAGAGCCAGCTGTGTTGCCCCGGGGCCTCAAACTCGCCCGTTTCGAGGGAGGTGTGTCAGGTTTCGTCGCGGCGTTAACCAACTCTGTCAGTGAGCAGCACGTGAAAAGAGATATGGAGACCCAAGTTAAGGCTATGATTAATCAGGCTCTTTCCCCAACCGAGCGTCGCACTCTAGTGGAACTCCTTCTGAAACACGTGTTCGTGTTCGACTTTGCCAAAGACGATTCAACACCACCGCCTACCAGTCGTATTCATCACACGATCAACACCGGCTCCGCACCTCCTATACGCCAGAAGCCCTATCGAGTCTCAGCCACTGAACGTAAGTTAATAGATGACCAAGTTCAAGAGATGCTAAAGCGAGGCATAATTCGAGAATCCTCCAGTCCTTGGGCGGCTCCAGTTATCCTTGTTAAGAAAAAAGATGGCACATGGAGGTTCTGTGTTGACTACCGTCGCTTAAATACGGCCACGAAGAAGGACGTCTACCCGCTTCCACGTATAGATGACGCAATTGATTGTCTGCACTCCGCTTCATACTTTTCTTCTATTGATTTGAGATCCGGCTACTGGCAAATCCCCGTGCACGCTGCAGATAGGGAAAAAACGGCATTCATTACACCAGACGGACTTTACGAGTTCAACGTTATGCCTTTCGGATTATGTAATGCACCTGCAACATTCGAGCAGTTCATGGATACAATCCTGCGTGGCCTCAAGTGGCAAATTTGTTTATGTTATCTGGACGACGTTGTAATTTTTGGCAAAACGTTTAGTGAGCACAACCGCCGTCTGGATATTGTGCTTGATTGCATGGAACGAGCTGGCCTTATCCTCAATTCCAAGAAATGTCATTTTGGGAACCGTGAAACAATTGTTCTTGGTCATTTAGTTGATAAAGAAGGTGTTCGACCAGATCCAAAGAAAATTGAAGCTGTCAAAAGTTTTACGGTGCCTCAATCAGTGAAAGAGCTGCAGAGTTTTTTAGGGCTCTGCTCGTACTTTCGACGCTTTATAGCTAGGTTTGCGGACATCGCTTACCCACTCACGTGTTTGCTGCATAAAGATGCACCGTTCAATTGGACCAGCGAATGTGACGCAGCTTTCCGGCATCTGAAATTTCTTTTGACCTCGGGCCCCATCCTACGCCACTTCTGCCCATCTGCACCAATTGAAGTGCACACTGATGCAAGTGGTATCGGTATCGGCGCTGTACTTATACAACGCCATGGTCACGATCAGCACGTGGTAGCATATGCCAGCCGTTCGTTAAGTAAGAGAGAAAGAAATTACACGGTTACTGAGCAAGAATGTCTCGCCGTTGTTTTCGCTGTACAGCGCTTCCGCTCCTATCTGTACGGGAATGCTTTCACCGTCGTGACCGACCACCACTCGCTTTGCTGGCTAGTGAGTCTTCGTGACCCCTGTGGCCGGCTTGCTCGATGGGCTTTGCGCCTACAAGAATTTAATTTCACTGTTGTGCATAAAAGCGGCCGTAAACACTCAGATGCCGATTGTCTTTCCCGTTTGCCGCTTCTAACGACTGAGGACGACGCAGACAACTTTGATGAATACTTGTCGTCACTTTCACAAGCCTTCCCCGATCTTCAAGTTTTTCGAACTGAGCAACGCAAGGACCAAACATTAACCTCTTTGTTTGATGCCGCTCAAGATTCTGCAAAGAATACTTTTTGCATTCGCGACGGTTTGCTTTATAAGAAGAATTTCGCTTCTGGAGGAGCACGCATGCTTCTTGTCGTACCCGAAAGCCTACGCATCACAGTTCTTGAAATGATGCACGAC
The DNA here is from genome assembly GCF_052857255.1 of Amblyomma americanum. Lineage (NCBI taxonomy): Eukaryota > Metazoa > Arthropoda > Arachnida > Ixodida > Ixodidae > Amblyomma > Amblyomma americanum. The sequence goes on from NC_135502.1 coordinate 137,274,800, forward strand.
GACGCCACGTCTGGGCACTTGGGAGTGACACGCACACTCCACCGCACACAACAACGATTTTACTGGCCTAACATGCGTTCAACCATCCAGCACTATGTAGCCAGCTGTGTGCAATGCCAGCGCTTTAAGCTGCCGACTTCAAGTCCACCGGGCAAATTGCGGCCAATCACACCTCCAACAGCCCCGTTTGAGCAAGTTGGCATTGACCTCCTTGGACCTTTCCCACGATCCTCTAAAGGAAATCGATGGATTCTTGTGTGCGTAAACCACTTAACCCGTTATTGTGAGACAGCCGCGATACCAGTTGCTACTGCGTCTGAAGTATCTAACTTCTTACTTCGATTCGTCATTCTTCGGCACGGCCCTCCTGCAGTTCTCATTAGCGACCGTGGACGTCAATTTACAGCGGACGTTGTTGAAGAACTTCTCCGCCTCAGCAGCTGCAGTTTTCGCCACTCCACGCCATATCATCCCCAAACGAACGGTGTGGTAGAACGCACTAATCGTACGCTCACCACCATGCTTGCCATGTACGTCGCTGCAGATCATAAGGACTGGGATGGCGTACTCCCGTTCATCACTCATGCGTACAACACCGCGCAACATGAGACAACTGGCTACAGCCCCTTTTACCTGCTCTATGCTCGCTCGCCTCGCTGCGGCCTTGACACCATGCTACCATTTTTCATCCACGATGAACCTTCTCTTGCGACCACACTCTGCAGAGCTGAAGAAGCTCGCCAGCTTGCCCGCGTTCGAATTTTATCTTCGCAAGAGCGTTCCAAGAACCGCTACGACGTCCAACACCAAGAAGTTTCTTATGTTCCTGGTGACATTGTGTGGTTGTGGACCCCTCTACGCAAGCGTGGTCTGTGTCAGAAACTGCTATCCCACTACACTGGACCATTTGTTGTGTTGGAGTGCATAAGTGACGTTAATTACGTTATAGCACGACTAACTGCTAGTGGTCGACGGTCACGCCAATCTCAGGTGGTGCATGTAGCCCCCCTCAAGCGTTTCCATCCCAGACAGTCTGTTTAACTCGCCCGACGGGCATCGTCTGCGAGGAGGGAAATGTAACGTGCTTCCACAGAACCTCGACGGAAGAAGCAGAAGATGAAGGACTGACCCGCGGAGATAGAGGAAGAAAAAGAGAGAGCTGAAGGACGCTGCTAGGCTTCCTGCTTCCATCCTGCTACGACCGGTCCCCTCTTTGAATAAACCCCCGTGCGTGTAAAGCACGTAACAATATATAATCTGGTGCATAAAATTATCGCAGCTGGAAGCGTACGTAAAAAAACGGCAACAAACGACATGCCAGCGCACAAACGTGCTTGTAAGAACCGGTTTTAAATCCACACCGTACCAGGTCGACTACCCTCGCATATGTGTGTAACAATGTGTAACAGTGTGTGTCAGATAACCGTAGAACGGCCAGGGAAAATGTGACTAGTGATGCACAGCACACACCCACATACGTTAGGTGATAGAGCGCATCAGCGACGGAAGCGAACAACACGTAAACACGCATTCTACGCGCCGCCGGCGCGACCCGACCGCAGTCCAACGTGCCGCGTGCGCCGATAGATGGCGACTGGTGTCGAGAGTAAGAGAGCACTCGCAGCCTGCGTGCGAGGGTAAATGAATCTGGTCTATAGAGTGGCAGCTATCCAAACTTTCTCTAGCTGGCTGAGAAAGATGTATGCTCCTAAGCATAAAAACTTTGAGCAATCCAACCTTCTTTAACAGCCTATAGAAAAGTCCAAGTCATTAAAATATAATTTTGTTATCATTCAGGATTACAGGCATAAAAAGAGATGACATCCAGAACCATCCAATCTTTAGTGGGTTATATTCAGTTGTATGCCAACAAAGATGCAAGCTAGTGTCCCCCAGTTTTAAAAAAGAAATGCTCTCGATGACTGTGTGGTCACAAGGACTTGCGACTCTATGGCTGAAATGCTATACGCATTTGAAAGTTCAATTCTTTTTCTGCCTTGAACACAAAGGGTGCACATAAAAAAAGTCATGCTTTTAAGCCTTGGGTTCGATCGTGCTGTCCTTCAGTCGTGGAACCGACAGCTCGTTTTTTGAGGCAGGTTTTCTAGCAGAAGAAATTGCATTGAGTAGCAACATTATCAGGTCTTGTAGCGCGGAAAATGGTATTATGTAGCATGCAGGCATTCCAGCTTTTGTAGCAGAAAAAAATTGCAGTTCGGAGCAAAATGTTAGTTCTTGCATCATATAAACAAAAGGAAGTTACAAAATTTCGGCTTTAATCGGAAGCCGGCAAGTTCACCTGGACACTATAACAGAACAAAACACCAAAAAATAAAATATCCTAAACCCAGATATCCCGTCACTATAGTGCTCTTCAAAAAGAAAACATATAATGACAACACTGAAAGTGTGGATAGAACAGCAGTTGTTGCTCAGGGAAAACATAATAAATTTAGAAAAAACATATGCACGAAATGCAAGAATTAAGTCCTTGAAACTGAAGCCTCCACCATCCACGTACTATTTATCGTCTTCATTAAATTATTCCGCCTCAACATTAATGCCACCGGCCAATCGATTGACATCAGATATCGGCATTGAAGGGCACGAAGTGATGCACTGCTGGCGAAAAACAGAGGTACGGCTCGCCACGCGAACTATATAGGCGGGATTTCGGGCTATAATGCGTGTGGCCCCATACGTTCGTTCTCCCGCAACGACTGGAGAACCCAGTTATCTCAGTTGCAAGCCCTGCTTTTGTGCGCGCCGCGCATCGTGGATATCTAAAATGGTAGGAGCACTGGCGCTTGTACACATACTGCACTAGCGCGTTCACAGCCACTGTCGGCTGTGTGGAGGCACGACGCAGTGACGCGCCGCGTGCTGCTGCACTCATTCTGATCCACGAGCGCGAAGGGCAGCCGCTTTCGATGGCCGTCAACGAGTTTCGTGTAACGGCCAGTACTACCGCGCATGCTGCCGATTGGCCACACCACAAAAGCATACGTTCATCAATGTGACAAGGGCGCGATCGTGCTTATCTCAAGATATTGAGCGCTGTTTAGGAACGCCTGTTTTTGACAGCAAGTACATAGGACCAGGAAAATGCACAATTCACGGTTACTCTATAGATGTTTCCGACAGAAAATGCACGTGCGACTGAAATCGAATAGAAGACTCTACTCACAAAGTATTCAAACTTTTGGATATTGACACATGTGCATACGTTTCTACTGGGGGAGTGAAAAAGATACTTTCATAAAAATCAACATCCCCATTATTTTTCTTGAGGGCTGAAGCAGGCGCTAGAGTTGCAGTGATTAGAAGGGTGTTACAGAAAAATCGCTATCTTTGCAGGGTCGCGCGTATCCAAAGAGGCGGCGAATGTCAGAATTGGAAGCGAATATCGTGTGATCCTCAAGCCTGTTGCGAGTACACCAGACTTTCCTGCGGTCTGGGGTGCAGCAAGTGCCCCTTGATTGGGGGAGCTGTGCTACCTGATCTGTAAATGGGGGGAGCCGTCGCTCCCACTGCAACCTCTGTTCCTGCGCCTCTGCACACGTGACAATGTCATGCAAGGACCGCGAAGCCAACATTTCAAAGCGCCGGCTTCAGTTTCGGTCTAGTTCTTGTGAAAGATTTCTAATTACCTTCTAATTCAAAAGTGAGCAAAAACTCTACTTGGCTTCAGCATAAACACAATGCATAATTTAACGCAGCAGCTCCACCACTGCCTTTTACTGCATGTTTTGTTTGTTTTGTGCCACTTTGAGTCATAAATCGTGTCCACAACAATTTATAGCTACCATAAATCATGAAGCTATGTATACTAGCACAAAAAGCTATCCAGTGGCGTATGGTGAACACGCAGATTCTATCAAGTCCTGGGTGGTTCAAAAGCGTTTGACCATTGGGAGTATTAAATTCCATGCAATTGAACTGTTCACAGAAAATAGTGCTACGGTTAATCTATATGTCGAGCCTATAAATGCGTTATTTGACTGACCTGTCTGCAAAGTATAGTCTACAATGAAACTTCTCTACATGTACACACAGACTTTAAGGACTTTCACCCTTGTTTTTTGGGATCCCCGTGTACCTGCACTATGGTTACATTCCAGATCTGCAAATTTACATATAGTGTTCAATGTCCATGTGTTATGTGTGATATCTTAAGAGCAATTTTTTAGTCATATGAAATTCTTGTATGGGCACTTGCATCAATATGTCCTAAACCTCGCTATACCACTATGGCAGTTTATTCAATATGAGCCAAAAATGCTATGAAAATGACAATTTGCAGAAGTATTTAACACGAATACTGAAGTTTTTACTGATTTAAAGAGCCATTTAGAAAGCACAATATCTAATATGATGCCTCTAGTGACACATCAAAGCAGAGCAGGTGCAAAGACTAGTCTATACCAAGCTGAAAGGAGAATGCACTTGACATTTCGTGAACAGAGTTGTACAAGTAGTTAAAAGACACACACAGCACACAAAATAAAATAATACTGCACAACATAATGTAGAGCCATGGGGGAAATATATATACAACTAGAGTATCAAGCATACAGGTAGGCAAGAGCAAATTAAAATGTAATAATAAAAACTAATATTCACATGCGGTAACAAAGGGCTGCTTAGAATGAATACCAAGACTGGCTTGCAAAATTTATTGGGTGGCACAAACAAAACGAGGCTGCTGTTGCTCACTCTCAATGAAGTCATCCCTCGAGGATTAATCTACTCTCAACAAAGACAGGGCTAGGAAAATGAGGTGCTTATTACAATATTCATATCAAAGAAGCCAGCCGACAATGAACAGGAAAATGAGAGTTGGTTTTTATTGATGGTGTTGAAACAAAGTGATAAATAGACATAACTTGAGTGCAGAAGAGAGCAGCGAGAGGCGGCCCTGTCCAGCTTGGACCTCGAAGACCAGCGCAAGCCGATTAACCAGGCCCGAGAAGCAGGACAAGCCATCACAGTTTTGAACTTAGGATGTCGGCTACCAGTCTCCAGAAATAACCCTTTGAACTCTATACAGCTTCTATTTACAGAAAACAGGAGAAACAGCCACATGCCACCAATGAGAATCCAACCCACGACCTGCTTGCAGTATTACACTATGTTCCACATATACTGCTGCTATTCAAGGTGACACTGGTGAAAATGCTCAAGGTATGTTTATGTTATGGGTTAATATGTGTTTGTGTTACAAGCAACACAAATACACCAGAAGTAGAAGGTCGCACAGTCACCAACATAGCTCAGTTGGCAAAGCACCATGACAGGTGGAGGTCATAGGTTTGATTCCCACTGCTGGCATGTAGTTTTCTTCTACTTTCTATAAAATACAAACTATTCTTTGAAACATAAATTAAAAAGAAAACTAGAATTCCTGTACACCTTCCTTGTATGCTATGTCTGCTGGCTTCTTTAACATACAGATGCAGACATAATGAAAAGAGCATGATATTCCGTTCGAAGTGCAATCGCACCTTCCCTATTAGTTATAATGAAACATTGTCAATCGATAACAAAGCGCACTAGCATAAACTACCAGCAGGCGCATACTATAGCCAGCAATTTCAATTAGACAAGGCGTGAAAAATGTTAGAAGGCAATACCATGCTCCATTTACTTTTGTCCGCACCTGTACATAATCCTCAATGAAAAAACCACCTAGAATAGTTTGCTTGCAGCGAAACATGTATATGACAAAGCTATCCAGACTAGCATATGACCTCACTATTTGGAGCATTACCTGGATTAACACACACAGTAGATGAAAACAGCAAATTTCAAGCCAGTGGTCATTGATGAATGAAGCTTCGTGCTGTGGTTTTCTTTAGTGAGCCCGTGTAGCGTCACATGTGCCCGTAAGCTTTGGAACATTTCGCATATTGAAGTTTCCTAATAATTAGTGTGTAGAGCGACAACCAATTCAAAAGAACCTCATAAATGCAGAACACTCCTAAGAGTGTATACTTACCATGTGTTGCAAGGTGGGCACGTTTGTTTGGGTCTGAGCAGAACATGAACCTTTCAGCCATTTTGAATGCTAACTGGTCACCTTCTCAAGCAGCTGCTCAGTGATGCTTGACAGTTGCATTCAAGGTGTACATAAAAGTATCGAAATGATCTTAGCCGTGTGTGTCAAGCTGGTTTTGTACAATGCCATGCTGCGCATTTAATGTACGGTAGTTCCTTAAAGCCGAATGCTAGTGATCCTTTTGGCTTCTTTTTGAACGTAACATATTGCCAAAATATCAGGTCTCACACTGGGGTAATGCATGAATGCTAGGAATGATAGCGATACAAAATAAGTGACGGTGGAAGAAAATTTTTTCTGCAGTGGTACTCTTGCCGGGCTTTCTTGCATGTTCTGGTCCTGTAGAACGATACAGGACAACATTAGTGCAAGTAGTGTAATGCAGGCTTCAGTGAAATGCTATTTCCTAGTAAAAGATCGCCACAGCACTGAACACACGTTGCATCAACAGGCTTCATCAGCTGATGTCATGTCATTCGAGGCAATACACTGTGCAGTGTTGTATTAATGGTGTGCATGAGCATGCTTGACGGATAAAGTAAGTATGAAATGTGTTGAAAATAAAAGTTTGTTTTTTATGGAAAACCAAAGCAGGACAGCCAAAACAATGACAACCGAGAAGTAAAGCCAAGAACACGCTGACTGTTTGCACGGCTTTAGTTTTCTGTGATGAACAAACTAGCCCAAGTTGCCACCCTTCATCATTTGTTTTTTGTCCTCCACTGCAGAAATTATCACAGAAATTAAATTTACCACTAAACAGAAAGCAAAAACTTTTATGAAAGGGAAACACTGCACCTTCAGTGCCTCTCTCATACCTTCATGTAATGAATTGTTGACACTGGCCATTGGAATGGCCCTTCGCCCTGCAGTCTTCACACTGCAATACTCTCCACAACTGCTGGTAGCGACCACATGGCAGCGTGAAGTTGAAGACGTGACGGAATGTCATTTTCATTGCTAATGAAAATGCCTTAGCCAGGGCCTTCACCCCGCAGCCTCGGGAGACGTGGAAGCCATCTGCTGCGTACAGGGCACGTTTTGCCTGTCCCCCCGCAACAAACCGGCGCTCCAAATGAAATCGATACTAAAGCAACATCTCAAATAATGACAGAGGAAATGCGCACACAACTCAAAGTATATTTTAACTTCAATCACTAAATTATTGCAGCTTAGAGGACCGAGATGCATGCAGCGCCTTTCAGATACATTTACCGCTGCGTGACCGCGACAAGGCGGTATTTCAAGTTCTGTGCGACTTTGCTCTCATCCCATTGTATGCTTTTATTTGTCTTGACGAAACAGTAAGTCCACGGATTCGTATTAGTCGCTTGTGATGTAACAAAGTGTAGTTCAAGCTTAAATGAGTTTTATCAGCCGGGTATAGGAGTTGTATGACTCACTTCCTGTGGAATTCTTACTTGCACGCCGACCAGCACCACATCGTCGGAGGCTGCGAGGCTTCTGACGAGAAATTTATCGAGCCTTCTCCTCCTCTCCTTTTGTTCCTCTGTCTCGGACAGCCGCGGTGGTGTTCTAAAAAGGAAAACTTTTCTGGCCACACGGGCTGCCTGCTGCACTAGTTTCTGCATGGAAGAAACAAGCAACATTAATTCTTGCGGTGTACAAGAGCAGTGAGAGGGGAAAGTGGCAAAGCACGCGACTGTTGCGTACATGAGAACAATATATCATTCCAACATCTCTCTCCGTATTGCACGATGAAACAAGAAGTCTTTTAGCTTACTTGCAATTGCAGCACACTTTGTAAGCAGCATGCAGACATGTGCGCATGGAGGAAATGTAACGTGCATACAAAAATTGGCTAGAGACCATTCATGCGGCAGGTTATGCATTAAGTAATCACAGTGCAATGCACACCCTCTCCACCACTCCATTCTTCTCTCTCTTCCCAACCCTCTCTCTCTTGAAAGTGGAGAATTCAATTTTTCTGCGCCCACTTTTACTCCAGGCAAATGACGCTCGACACGCCACTGCCGAACACTTTCTGTGGTAACGGCTTTTCTAATACCGACACATGGAAAGAAACAATGAAAACGAGCTATAATCGTGCCATCTGTCGCGCAGTTTGCGCGAAGCACGTGCTACCGGCCGCGAAAACCACATTTCGCACGCATAGCCGCCACTCAACACAGTCGCAGCCGCTCATGATCACGTACCTTTATGTCATCGGCAATGTCCTCCGGCGACCGTTCAGTGCAGAGGTCGTTGCCGCCAACGTATATTGCAACGAAGTGCAATGGCTTCAGGGGAATTCTCCTGATTATGTCCAGGAGGCGCCGTGCGTCGGCGCCGCCGTAGCTAAATGTGCAGATACGCATGTTCGCGGGCACATACAACCGTGTCCTATTTAAGAACTTTACTTGGCTGTCGCCAATGATGACGCCGAGCAACGCGGGATCCATGCCGACGTGCTGCAAGTACCCTACCGCGCAGACAAAACCCCAGTGCGCAGACAAGAACCTCGCGCGCACAACGTAAATACCACGTGACAACCGTCACTAGAAACACTAGCAACGCGCTCAAAAGCTGGAGCATGTGTAGTGCACATACTATCCACAATAAAATAAACACTACAATAAAATAAAACGCTTAAAGGATCCTGCATCTACTTAAGGCTTCAACTTCTTTTTTTGTGTTTATTTCGTTTCCGTCATGTGCGTTTACTTTCAGTTCTGGTTTCGACTCTGCAAGGAAACGGGCATAGGAGTTTGGGAAATGCGGGACGCCGCGGATTATGCTCGCAGCCACGGTTATGCGGCTGTAACTGCGCTGTCAGTCTTGCCAGCAGCAAGGCTGCTTCTTGAACGCGACAAAAGCAACCCCATCGCAGCAGCGAAATATTTCAATTCTACCACTATTCGAGGGGATCCCGTGAAGAGAGAAAGCTCGCTAGCAGGAGTAGCCTCCACGGTGGTGGCCAAACATGACAACCTTTTCCACACATGTAACATCAAGGACGAAGCCGATGTAGAACTTCGGCTAGTTGCCGCATGGTGTTGTTGATTGAAAGCACAACTCAAAACGGACACGACGACGCGCTATGAACCCGATCTAAACCCGACCTCAAGCGATTCTATGCACTGTTTACCATATTTACGAACATTACACAATGCAATGCATCCGTTTGCTACAAAATAAGCAGAACACAATTTTTTTTCTTATGAATGCGGACGGCTTGCACCCAGTAACCATATGCGACGCTCGCATGCGTTTAAGCCCAGGCAGCCAGCTTTTCGAAAGCTAGTGCGAGTGGGCGCGCCATCTGCAATTTTGGTGTCACAAAATATGTCAGAAGCAAAACTTATAGGAACCTTCTTTAGGCTGCTGAGGAGCAGTGAGGCAACGGATGAAAGGCCAATGAACTACACATGGCTGACATGCTTTGCTTTGAGCTGTTATCACCTACGTGGGCTATTTCCCCACTCCCGTTTCGATATTTCGAAAGTATCTGAGCATTTTGCTTTTACTGTTACAAAACATACATAGCATAGCTGTCTGGGCCATATATTTCAACACGCTAGCTACCGACTGAAACCCTTCATATGGGATCTGTTCGAAAGACCCTGGCAGGTGGGGTTTGTACACAAGCCTGATCAAATATAATCCTAATTAGTTACGACATAGAGTCTGTTTCTTGGCAAATTCTTCAGGCGGAGGTCCGCAGGGAATACCTTCACATCTGAAACCAAAATGCCAAATCAATCCTGTAACCATAGCGTCTATTAGTGTACATGAAAGCATAATTACAAATTGCCTTCCTTATAAAGCTCATATCTCAGTTGCCACGTGACACCATTACAACGATGCCACTACTGAAGACATTTGGGATATCACTGGGGTGCTACATTGTTACATGGGTACACAAAGTGAACATATCGCCCCAAAAAATTCATTTTGAGAGACGCATAACAGGTTACATTGGGGATTATAGGAAGACCATGTCAAAGAAGTGCTGAAACCACACTGGCACTGACCACATGGTTGGTGCCTGCTAAGATGTTTCTGTGCATGTTCTTGCAAGGAAATAACTGCAGTAATGCTTCTCATTCTTAAACTCAAATATCTGAAAACCTATTTTTTTCAGCATTTCTCCCGTTATTGGGGAACCAAGAGAGCAGAAAGGCAAATTTTCTTGCATGTCGAAAGTCTGTCAGTGTCGCTGCATAATGTTAAATCAGTTTAGGTTCAGTAAAAACCGTATGAGTTTGAAATTATTCTGAATGACCTATGTGTATTACTTTATGATGAAGCAGTTGAGATATTCAATTCACACCAGTGCCCATTAAGGCAGTATCCTTGGGCTTATGTTTTTAATCTGTATATTGTAGAATAACGACACTCATGACACTACCGCCCGTTTTATAATTTCTGTACATGATACAACTTTCCTTATGTCTGGCGACACCTTTAAAGATCTAAAAATACATGATAATCTCATAATAAAAGAATTTCAAGCATGCTCAGACAGAAATATTCTCTCGGTAAACATGACAAAATCCAACGCTGTCCTCTTCGGGTAGTCTATGATCTACCTGGGTGGCACACAACCTAGTTTTTTCTAATTAACCATGCCAACATTAGGACACTTATTCTTCACGGTTATCACCTATTGCACTGGTATAACTATGAGAAAAAGTCAAAACAACACCATTTCATCAGTGGCTCCTAGGCATCACTCAGTGACCCCATCTCAGCACCACAACCCAATCTGAATTTTACTCATTACAACTAACCACACCCATCAAAAGCTTGGCTACCAGTCACCGATTCTGCTGAATAGGTTTTCCGTAGGCGAGTTTCCCTTATATTAGTATGTCATCTCTGCAAAGAGGCACTGTTCATTTCAGATATCGTGAGCTCATCCTGTGCTGCTGTGTAGTGCATTTTTCTATTCTTTTACTGCTCATTGATGCCTACCTGCATATTATTTCATTTGATTTACATCCACGTATTCTGCTCGACTGCGCACACTATTTTTTGTTATGATACAGTGATTGAGTCATTACATTTTATAAGCGTTTCTTGTCCCCTGTCACTGCCATCTGTGCAGGAGCAGAGCACACTTGTTAAGGCTGCCTATGTTTTTTTCCCCATCTCCAGCAAATTCAAACTTTCCTCCGACAATACCACTGCACAGATGCTGAAATAAAGCAGCGTATCCAGGCATATACCACAAACTGCACGCATGCCTAGCTTTGAGTGTTCACACTGGGGAACTACTACAAACCAGAAGACAACATGGACCTATGTATAATTGTCAACTACTTGGAATCATTGATACAAAACCATGCTTTGTGCAATATTTCAGGGGAATCATTGATACAAAACAATGGTTTGTTCAATATTTCAGGGGAATCCCCCAAGTTGAAGTAGGTTTGTAATACCGGATGAAAGGCTGATGCGCTGCTCATGGCCACATAAAACTGTCCAGTCCATAACACAGCACCTTGCAATGCGTTATGTTCAGTGTACACTCACCCTTGCTGCCCTACATTTGTCGAGCTTCTCTTGAATTGGTTTTTGCTGCACAAACATTATAAGGAACCTTCACTATGTGAAGTGTTCCGAAGCGCTTACGGGCACATGTGACGCTACACGGGTCTCACTAAAGCAAACATAGCACGAAGCTTCATAAAGAAGAAACAATGCGAAATATGACAAATAGGTGTTTCAAACTGCATGTTTATTCAGTTTGTAGAAGGAGAGGGCTCCATAAGATGGTTGCCTGCGGCGCTCCTAAGGGAAACTGCATCTGCCTGTTGGTCCGCGAGGTGCAAGCACCACTGCTGTAGGCTGTGCTTGTCACTGCACTGCCGTAGAGCAGGCCCCCTATCCGCCACCTGGGGACCGCGCTCTCTAGCAGGCAGGTTCTGCCAAGAGTTCCACTGCATGGTCTGGTTTGCCAGCCGTTGAAAGGATAGCAAAGTGGAAACGTAAAGCTCAGAAACATAATTATGCCACATGAACAATGGTGCCTGCCAAGGTGATGGTTGACACAGCCCAGACATCAAGAGGAGTGGCATATACATTGTCAAGAATCTCAATAAAGGATATGCACACGGCTGCAGTATGGGCTGCAACACATTATGTTATCAGGCGTGCCACACAAAAAAGATGAAAACCTACAGGCAACTTTCATAAGACACACTGATAAGCAAGCACATCAACACAAGACGAGAGCGCTGCAGCCAGGCCACGGCACCAAATGTGGCCGCCCGGTCTGTACCTGGGCCATCCGACCACCTCTGAAAGGCCCGTTGAACCACGCGCAGGCCGAAAACTGGTGGCAGAACAACACCACCATTAGAAATTCAAGAAATGCGAACCTAGCCTACAAGTGCTCAACACATGTAGCGTCCTAGCGCTGTGCTGCCACTGCAAACCAGACATTTCTTGAATTCCTAAATGCAGCACACAGAACAAATGCAGATGGCTATTTACAATGCGGTACGAGCTCTGCAGCCAGGCCATGGCACCAAATGTGGCCGCCTAGTCTGAACCTGGGCCATCCGAGCGCTTCTGAAAGAGCCCGTTGAACCAGGCGCAGGCCGGAACATAGCAGTGGCGACAGAGAGTTCATGTTCCAGGCAAGTGTACCTTGCTATTTAGGATGTACAAAGCCAGATGTACCACTTAGTGGTCTATGTTCCTGAATAAAGGGCAGGCATACAGCTTGTCATTCACAGCGAAAGCAACACATTTGTTACTCACAGCACCAGCATCCACCAGTTTGCAGTGCTGTCGAGTTTCGAGAAAATACAAGCGAGCGAAGCTCGTGGTGAACCTTGAGAGCTTTGTCCTTACATCCTGAAGCATCAGATATACATCTTTCTCACACCTGCAGAGCACAGTGCACCTCCTACAAGTGACAAGCACACATTTACCAATGCCAAACAAACCATCATTGAAACAAACAACTGAATTGTTCCGACTGCTTTTGTCCAATGAGTTGGAGATGAATTTCGTCCCCTTAACAAATACTTTTTTGAACTTCATAAGGCATGAAGTAGAAATTTTCTTGCTTTTGATGAACTGAGCTTCGAACGTCGTAAGAATTTTTGAGCAAGCACCAATGGTCATTGCGTTTCCTTTGCAAACGCTGAACATTTTTCTGTGTCCCCTTGTCAGGTTTTCAAATTCATGTAAAATTTCAGGCTTGCCATCAAAAGATGAATGCGTGTTTGCCAATGAGGGCAAGAATAAGGATAGGAGAAGTTTTTGACAGATTTGCTGTGGAACATACTGTGTTCCGTGAAAACTTTTCTTCACAATCCCATTCATATTTTCGAAGGGGAGGGCAGAAAAACCCCAAAGTGGGCCCCACTGCCGCACACTGTCACACAAGTGCGACAGCAGGTGCACATTGCGACAGCAGGTGCACATTCAATGTCATGTGTACAAACCCATACAGATGCTGGTACTCTTTCATGAAAATAGCAATTTCTGCCTCAACTGCTGCAAGGTTATCAGACCAACTTTGTCAACCAGAAGTAAGTGCATGATGTTGGCTAGCCTGACCCAATTCTTAAAGTACGGGAGAGGCAACAGACCGTTAAGAACAAATGGTGAATAAAACGACAGCCATGCCCTCAACTCTGTTGCTTTTCAGAACATGCGCTGGCATAGAGAGCGAGGCAGGCGGGGTAACTCATAAGGCGGCGTGAGGCCCTTCAGCCGCTCGTTTAGGGCTGCAAGCTTTCTGCCCATGTAAAAGCTCTTGCCAGAATGGGCACCTTTCAGCCATAGGTTTGTGGTAGCTCTAACAACATCTAAACACACAGCATGCATGTTGTACACCACAGTGTTGTTGGTGATGCTAAAGAACAGCATCAGCGATAACACTGTGGTTCCAAGCACACCGGGTGAGTGAGATTTCGCATCGTTGATGAAATCATCATCTGTCCTCTTCCTGGCCTTCATCATTTCATACACGCGGGCATGCCCTCTGCCGTGCCTGACGACGCGGCCAGGGTGCAAACACCAGCAGCAGCAATACTCCCATTAAATTGTGTCTGGTTATGCAACATGCACCTAGCAACTGTATCTACAATGCATGGGCCAGAGTAGACATTTGTGAAATGGCTAACACCGATCCTTTCTGACCATCTTAAACCACTCGTGCTCATTTCGTTCCTTTCCCTGATGAAAGGAATAAAAAAACACTGCATGTCTGGCTTCTTTGGCCTAAACCAGAGACCCTCAAGAAGTAAATTGTTCATCCGTTCTTTGAAAGGCAGCTCATTCACCATTAACTCCAATGGCCACACACTGTAATCCGACGAATGAAAGATGGGTATGCCATCTGTGTTCCATGTCAGCGTGATGTCGTCGGGGCCAAGGGGAAGTTTGCAGTACACTGGGCTTTCTGTTAGATCCCCAACATCAAACTTTAGGCCTGGTTATTCAGCCAGAGAGCCTCTGGCCTTCAGGAGGTTAAGGAGCTCAGCCCTCTAATCCAAACAAAGAAAGTACGACCCTTCCTTCTGCAACACCTTAGCTGAATGTTTCAGGCCACATGAACACAAAACATCGTCACCTTCTTCTGCCACACCAATATAAACTTCTGGCAAGTTGAGCAATAGAAATGGCTTGTGATTGCTTGCTCCTGGTCTCTAAAATATTTCTCAAAGATGTACTTTGTGTCAGGTAGTTCGCTGCCTTTTGGCAGATGACTGTGGAGCAAAGCCAAAAGGCTTTCTGAAGCTTCTTTTTAATTGTGGTGCCGCAGAGAGTGAGCCATAACCAAAAGAAGACTCTCGTGGTGGTTCAGTTGGGCCCCGGGAAACAAGGGTTGGGCCTGAGAAAAAAACACCGCTGGCACCAGACTGCTTTTAAACTATTGGTAACTTGGTCACATAGTGCGTAAACTGCAGGAAGCAACACTTCACAAAAGCATACGCTGTAATGATTTCAACTTGTTTGAATTCCTAGAGCTTTAAAATCACTACCATGTTTACCCAACTCTGACACAAGCGTTTTCTTTAAATGCAAGGCTTGTATTAACCCTCCACACCCCTTTCATCTCTAAACATATTTTGAACTTTTCTTATATATGCGGGGATAAAATTACTCAAATAACTATCTTGTGTACGTTGAGCACTCCCTCAATTTATGCTCTGCCGATTCACAGATAAATCCAGTTTGTGTGCGGCAAAATAAGTATAAATGCACATATCATTGGGTCTAGCTCGATGGATTCCATGCAAGGCGGGTCTGAAACTACAGCCTGTCGAAGTTGTGCAGCAGGAGAGTTCTCCTTGTGTGGAATGGTATCTGCATCTGGCGCAGCAAAAATTGCTGCTTGTCCTACGTCTCTCCTTTGCGCCTCTTCAAAACCTGAAGAGGGTGGTGCTGATGTAACGGGAGAGTTCATCATTTGTGGCACAGTATCAGCATCTTGCCCAGCAAAAACTGCAGCTTGTCCTATGTCTCCCCTTCGCACCTCTTCAAAATCTGAAGAGGATAGTGCTGATGTAACGGGGGAGTTCTCCATTTGTGGAACAGTATCAGCATCTTGTCCAGCAAAAACTGCAGCATGCCCTATGTCTCCCATTTGCTCTCCTTCAAAGTCTGACGATGGGGAACACACTGCTGCTTCAATCTTGGCAGCTATTCTATCAGCTGAACTGCAAATAAACATAAAGACGGTGTTGAAACTGCCATGAGAAGTCCAACTGCAGCATGATTAAGACTATGCACTTGGAACATTTTTATATTCCGGTACTGTGCAATCACTTTATTTCCGTTACCAAATAGAAAACAACTGCAAGGTGTCACATAAGTATGTATTTCACCCATATATGACAAATGACAACCATGTCAGATATGAAGTGGTCAGCAATAATTTGACAAATATTGCTGGAAATCAGCAAATAAGCTACAATTTAGTGCGACCTTGCTCTACACCATTTACGAAGTATGAATTTTAATTATACGGCACTTCAGAATTACAAAAACTAAGTGCCGTGGTTTTTTTCATTATGCTTCCATGCAAACGTGTATAAATGAGAGTGCCGCTCGATTTTTCGCCGTCAGCTATCACAGCGTACTAGCAGTTTTCCAATACCGCTTAATGATCATGAAACTGCTCTGCAACTTTATGGGAGAGCTTGGCACACTGCCAAAAGCAGCCTTACAGCAGCGCTGGTGTCAAACAATTTGCATTGCAAGGTCAATGGCGCAGCGGAAGCCGCCTGACTGCATAGAAAGCAACGTTTTGCAGTGTGAAATTTTCTTGTTCTGGTATCTTATCAAGCAGAGTGTCGAAGAATGCTATGCAAATGTTTATGTATTTGTGAACAAGCGTGCGCTTTCTGTTAACGATGCTGTCGTCTTGTCTGATGAGCGGCCGCTACAGCTACAAGTGCAACGATGAAAAGGTGCGATATTTTGCTTCCCGTGCCTCACAGAACTGCGAGAAAAGTGGAGACGTGCCATTCCCTGAGAAGTTGGTGGCTTCTCTTCTGAATGGCCGAACGCCCACATTTGTGAGAAACATTTCATTCCTAAAAACAACGTTCTGCACGAATTTGTGAACAGGGGCGTTGTGTCACTGCAATGTATGCTCCCCAAGCTGAAGCCTTGAGGATTGGAAGCTTGTCTTGGGGAAAAAAGTTTCCTTTTTATAACTTACAATTCTTAAATCTTCAGCGAACATGCATTTTTACATTCTGGTTTCAAATAAGCCGTTAAATTTTATGTAAACAAGTTGTACTGCACTTATGTAATATATTATGTAAGTTTCTTGCTGAGAGCTTCTAGAAAAATTTTGCTGCAAGAAATTTGCCGAAATGCAATCCACTGCTTTTTAATGGCATCTACGAATGCAATAAGCATAAAATTCTCATTACAAATTATAAAATTATCCAAAAAGCCAGTATAGTCAACTCTCAATAATTCGAACTTGAAGGGGAATGAAAATTTATTCAAATTAACTAAGTAAAATTAACAGGACCATTTAAAGTGTTTAATGTTAACCGAACCAAACAGACAGCTGAAATAACCTGTTGTGTAAAATAAGTGAGTTTTAATCAGTGGCACTCCACTGTACATACCATTTTCTCTTCTGCCAATAACGCTAATAGTTCCATATGTGCAAAAAGGTGGCTTTTTCACTAGATGCACGCCCAAAGAAAATGAAGATTTTGCTTTGAAAAGGCTGAAAGCACCATGTTGAAATCACCATAGGTAATTAAATGAGAGTGAACAGAATTGAACACACTTCCCACTGACATCTAGAGCATTGTTCTACAGCATTCCTCATTGGATGAGTCACCATTGTTTTGCTGAGGTGTCTGCAGTGGTAAACATAGCTACATTCCTCCTGTTGGCATTTTCCCACTCTTAAAAAGGTCTTCCCATGCACACGCGTTTTTTGTTCTCTGAATGAATTTACTGAGGTTGTTGCATGATTTAGGCTTGTGTATATGAACAGAAGGCTAACCATTGTTTTTATTATTTATTTATATATGAATACTGCAATCCCACAAGGGATTTTTGCAGGGTGGGAGCATGAAAACAATAAAAGGGAAATTATAAGTACAGGCATCAGAAGTTCAAGCAAAAAGCTCAGACATAAGGACAGGTAAGCATAATGACCTCTACAAGTATGACTTGTTCTCATCTCTTTGTAGAGAATTTTGGTCACCTTCATTAGCCTTCTAAATTTGTTGTTCCTGTTATTGTTTTGTTCACGGATAAGTAACCACTGCGCAGCTCTCAGTCATCTTGAAGATAAAAGCTTCAATCACTCGACATGCATGCCTTTGCTATAAAAATTTCCGGTGGTAACCTCATCAAATTTCTTCAACTCCTGAATGAAGCTCCATCTTCTTACAACTGTCATATGCCTGGTATTCTGCAAAGAAGAAATGGCCCTCGTTTTGTTGTCGGAAATACCCGTGTGCAGCTCCCAGGATGTACAGCATTTCGCATGTGACAAATGCTGGTATAGTATTTGTTGTTTAACATCTCAAACCAAAATGGGCTATGTATGAAAGATAATGCAGTGAAGGCCTCCGGCTATATTTAGATCACCTGGGACTCTTTAACGCGCACTGACATCGCACTATACATGGGCACCTTCAATACGCCTTCATCAAAACTCAGCCACCGTGCACAGGTTCGAACACGCGTCCTCGTGCAGCATTCAAGCGCCTACCCACTGAGCCACTGCAGCAGATAATACACCTTTCAGCCACAATACTGACATTTAGGTCATTGTTTTTGTTATTCATAGCATAAGAATACAATGTACAACCTGTCTCATCCTTATGTCAAGCACTTGCGTGGTCCAGAGCCCCACCAAAAAACGAACAACTTGCTGCATGTGCTAGGTTCTACACGCTACACTTCCCAAGAAAGAGAGCCACATAGATATACAAGAATCATGGGCTGCTGTCTAATTTCTATTTTTACTGCCTAGAATCACTGATTTAGCACTGTACACAGGTATGGTGTAGACTGTACAGATATTTTTTAACATCAAAAGTGTACTTATAAAGTCTTATTACATGTAGCAGAACTAGACAAGGCCACCATTGTGAAAAGTGCTATATACACGACATGACAGATGCAAACCTTTGAAGCCACTTAGGTGCCTCGCATGTCACATGCCACAAACATGCAACAGTACCTTTTAATGAAAAATATAAGGATAAAATTTATCAAGCCACATATATAACATTATATAACAGAAAAAGGCAAATGGGTGGGAAGAATGGATCAAGCTTTAAATCTGAAGCTTATGACAACGGCTGTCTGTGTTTGCTGACATGAAATAACTACAGACATGAACACAGTGGAAAAGTTACCCGACAGACATTCAGAGCAGCGTACTGCTTCTTGTAGCGATGTGCTGAGCGTCTAGGAATTCCTGCAGCATCAGTGTGCTGATACCGCTTATATACGCCTGCCGGCTTCATCTGAAAAATAAACATTTGGTTACACATTGCACATTTGCTTTATATATACCAACTTCTGTGATCTTGGTGATCTGGCCGAGCATAAAATTTGTTACGTTGCAGGTGGTGCTGGAGTGCATGAAAAAGTGAGAAAACATAGCTTTAGCCATTTGGCAGCAATCAGTATTCCATCTTGCAATAAATGTACAACACTCAGGAAGCTGTCGACCACAACCACCACCGAGTCATTGCGGTGAGCGGAGCTGTGCTTTTCTGTCGTGTGCCGAAGTTCGGTTCGCGAACTTGAAATTTGCTTCGTTGCTGCGAGCCGCAGTCGAAGTTGAGTGCATGCCGCATCCGTGCTCCAATTCACTCGTGTCGCGATGGCTGAGGAGGTCGTTCGGCTCGCGCTATGTTCGGACCAGAGGGTGTCTAAACTCCATGTGTGCGAACTTATGTGCGAAAGACCAATCTGAGAGCAGCTCACTTTCCTTGTCTTCCCCCAAAAAATGTCCATGTTTGCCCTGAAGTGGCTGAATCGTATACGCTTCCGGCTTTGCAGTTGCTCCTGCCCAGTTTTCCCGTGTCTTGTGGTGGAGTACTCCCCATCCCAGCAGGCGCTTTGCAGTGGCCATCGCCGTGTGCAGGCGCTCAATCCCTAGCAAGCACACCACTCCGCTTCACAGGTCTGTGCACAACTGCCGCCGGCACAAATTCTGGCGATAACTTCCTCAAATTACGAGCAGCACAAGGTGACAAATTGAGAGGCTGTTTACTGAGCCGCAAGGGGACAGCAAGTGAATACACATCTGCTGGCTTACATCGCGTCACCACTTGCGTATGCAACCTGGTGCAAGTGACGGTGGTGCTCGCCGCGCACAACCGGGCCTGAAAACGCTTGTCTGTGAGTGCTCGAAGTCTTTCACTACATCTGAACGTAATCGCATGAATTTAAGGTCGCGGCTCCTTTGTGCATGTCGGAGGGTCGCGACGAGCGGACGAGCTAGATACGATTCGTCGCCGCCGCAATGACTGAGCGACAGCCGGATATATATGAATGGGCAAACTTCTCTTTGCAGCTCCTCAAAAGTAGGCGAATGTAGCGTGCACCTTACATTATTGCATACGCTTTGCAGAGAAGACCGCATAGCAAGTAGCAATGGCGCACCGACAGCATGAAACGCATACGTTGGACGCGGCTTTAGCCACGGACCTGGTTTGGTTTAGGGGGGTTTAACATCCCAAAGCCACTTAGGCTATGAGGGACGCCGTAGTGGAGGGCTCCGAAAATTTCCACCCCCGGGGGTTCTTTAACGTGCACTGACATCGCACAGTACACGGGCCTGTAGAATTTCGCCGTTATCGAAATTCGACCGCCGCGGCCGGAATGGAACTTCAGCCATGGACCTACAGTGACGTCCGCCGTACCTTTAATGAGAATGAACTGGGTAGAACCGAAAATTTGGCGAGTTGGTGAACGTTTAGCATACTTGAACAGAGCGAAGACACGAGGAAGCGCTTCGTTTGTGTCCATGTTTCCTGCTTAGCCGTTGTGTCTTAGCGCTTATCAAACGTGCTGAAGTGTGTACCCCGGACGTATCTTTAGGCACTCCGTAAATGTTAACGCGGATTACGCATGCATTACAAACCAAACTCAACCGCCAGAACAAAGGGCACTCACCTTTTGTCCGGCGTGATGTTGACAACTCCGTGAAGCGAACCTTTCCAAACACTGGTACAGCGCACGGAACGTTCACGCTGCTAACAGCAGCGGTTGAACAAACGACTCGAATTTCGTGAGAAAGGCAGATCGAACTGGATGCTAGCGATGCTAGTATGAAAAAGACACGATGGTGCGATCGCAGTGTTTTCTGCTGGATCAGGATTCGGATTCGTAGGTACTCCTAGCCGAGCATCGGCTATGCAACGTTCATGGCTAATTCTCAACGTGAGCTGACGTGTGCATGCCACTTTTTTTACATGATATTTTAGAACAACTATAGAACAGCACACCTCAATGCGGTAACCACATATAGCACTGCAAGCGTTGCGTTCAGGAACCAGCCACTGATATTTGTTTTGACTAAAACTGGAGTTACAAATGGCAAGGACTTCGCATATGTGATGAATCATGTCATTTGTATGAGAAAATTCGATCATGCAGCCCCAATTGGGTGGTAATCTTTCTGTAAATGCAGAGGTAAAATAGCAAAATTTCGAGTAGTTCGTAGCAAAGGAAAGCAAAGTACATACCGTTGCTGCCAGAATTAAACGCGAGCACATAACGAATGAAAGTGAATCTGCGACTACAGACATATTTGTGTGTGTGTGTGTGTGTGTGTGTGTGTGTGTGTGTGTGTGTGTGTGTGTGTGTGTGTGTGTGTGTGTGTGTGTGTGTGTGTGTGTGTGTGTGTGTGTGTGTGTGTGTGTGTGTGTGTGTGTGTGTGTGTGTGTGTGTGTGTGTGTGTGTGTGTGTGTGTGTGTGTGTGTGTGTGTGTGTGTGTGTGTGTGTGTGTGTGTGTGTGTGTGTGTGTGTGTGTGTGTGTGTGTGTGTGTGTGTGTGTGTGTGTGTGTGTGTGTGTGTGTGTGTGTGTGTGTGTGTGTGTGTGTGTGTGTGTGTGTGTGTGTGTGTGTGTGTGTGTGTGTGTGTGTGTGTGTGTGTGTGTGTGTGTGTGTGTGTGTGTGTGTGTGTGTGTGTGTGTGTGTGTGTGTGTGTGTGTGTGTGTGTGTGTGTGTGTGTGTGTGTGTGTGTGTGTGTGTGTGTGCCGCTCACAACGCTAGCACATCTCGCCAAACTGATACGCGGTGGATCGAAAAACGCCTCTGGGCGCACATCGATGAAGGCGAAACACAAGAAGCTCATGTGTACTCTGCGGTGTCTGTGCAGGCCGTCATCCGGAAGTTCAGATCTTCGGAACTCTGAACATCACATGTAATCATACCATACCATACCATACCACACCGTATAAGCTATGGCAACCGAAAAAGTTTGACTGCTGTGGCAAAAGGTTGATTGGCTGCAGCTACAGCTGATAAATGAATTCATGCATACTTTTGTCAAAAGTTTGGAGCCCAAGGGGTTTATTTTCTATAGCTTCTGGCAAAGACGTACGTTGTACACAGCTGGCACCAGCTTTAAAACTGACATAATTATTAGAAGCAGCCTATAGGCTGCTTCTAATTATTGTACTGGTTTGGCTGACTGCAGTATACTGCAGTCACCCAAACCAGTACACGCAGTAGAACCTCAGGTCCGGCTGTCGTTGCTCTCAATTTTCTATCCTTAGGATACATTATCACTATATTGCAGCTTAGCCCAGCCTTGATCATATATGTCACCTGTGCCATACGTGTCATACATTTCATCAGGAACAACAATATTTCTTTGCTTTAATATGGCTCGACTGCCGCGAAGGTTTATTCATCGATCGTTTGAACTTTCCCACGACCAATTTTCCGAAACCAAAAGTGCCGCGTAAGCACTGAAACCAGGATGCATAATATTTACTTATGACTGTCAATGCTCAATTTTTGCCGGGAGAAAATGGATATATGCTAAAAGGCTCCAGGCGAATTCAACAACTCCACAGCGCATGACAGCCTTGTGTAATTGTGTAGCTTAGGCCACTGCTTGCATATGAAATAAAAGCAAGAAGACGCAGCATGCACAGCGCAAAAAATTACCGTTCGAGTTTAAATCGAAACTATCAATGTACTGCGTTTAAAATATGTCTGTGACAGAGTAATGGTGCCACACAAAGTAATTTTGTACTTCAGTTTGTAGCACTGTGTGACGTACCTAGCTGTAAATTTAGGATAACAAAACAAAACGGGAAGAAAAGGTAGGTGCCGGCCGTGGAAACCGGTCACCCGGTGGGAAACAGGGTGGGCTGCTGAAAAAAATAATAAAAGGCAAGGGGATAGCAAAAAAAAAATACGCTCGTTTATATGAGTCAACGCGTATTTGCCTGTAGACGCTGCTCTATTTAAGGATATTGTGCAAAAAGAAGACAGCTATTCAAGCGAAAGCTCCTGCACTCTCTTCCGTAGTTTGTTCCGCGCGTTTCATATGGCCTTAAACCGAGCATGGAATGTGGTGGCAGTATTCCCGATCACATTCACCAAAATTTTCAGCAACCGTTCGTCGTACAGCATCTGGGTGATGTCATGGCATTTCTCTTTGCATATAGCTTACATATGTTTTAGACACGTTGGAGACTAGCTTGCGACAGCTATAGGTTAGGACCAATGACACATATATATTGCACCTTGAATATATGCATCCTCAGAATCCTTTATAGTGCAGTCACACGCATTTTCACACAAACAGGTTGATGTCATGGTGTGCCGCTAGTTGTTTCGCGGTGGAGGCGAACCCGCAAAAGGCGCACGCGTGCACGTGCTGTGCGACGTGATGGCCAGGTGGTCGAACTTATTCCGCAGACCTCTACTACGACGCCACTTTCCTTTTCTTCTTTCACTCTCTCCTTAATGCCCTTACGGCGCGGTCCGGGTGTCGACCGAGATATGTGAGACAGCTACTGCGTCATTTCCTTTCCAAAAACCAAGCCGGAGTACCCGGCTTCGAACCCGACTGCGACGGCCGCGTTTAAAAAACTCGCAATAAGCGAGAGGCGAAACGCAATAAGCGCCCGTATGCTGTGCGATGTCAGTGCACGTTAAAAATGACCAGGTGATTAAAATTATTCCGGAGCCCTCCACTACGGCAGCTCTTTCTATCTTTCATTCCCACCTTCCTCCCTTCTCATGCGGCGCAGTTCCGATGTCCACCGATATGTGAGACAATTACTGCGCTATTTTCTTTCCTGAACTGTCATTCAATTTTTTTTCTCCTAGCGAGAAGTCAAGGGCAAGACCTTGCCACGAGCGGTACCGTGTACCGCGCGTTCACAGATATGCGCCAATACTGAAATCATCGTGTCAAGCTGCGAATTTTACTGCCTCATTTTTCATTAAAGCGGCATCAGAAAGCTGAAGGAGAGATTTTGGCAAAACACATTAACAGAATAAAACACGTGATTTCGCGCTCTGCAGTGAGCCCCCCCACATTCATGACCACGTTCAGGAGCACCGCACGGAATTCCTCCTAGACAAAAAAAAGTCCAATCTTTTCTTGTTATTTAACTAAGAAGCTAATCACAAGAAAGAAATTGTAAGCTCTAAAATTTTGATATCTGGCTGTTTATTAAAGTTAAACGTTAAAAAGCTGATTTCGTAGGCCAGTGCACACAATAAATTCCTGCATGTGCTCTAAATTAATCCAGTACCTTTCACTATGGGGGTCTTTTTAGTTGATGTGTGACTTTGAGACCTGTTGAATCTTTATGTGTATCTTTGTTGCTGAAACATTTGGCATGCTGTACAATGCTTGCTTAGATGAGTGTGGTGCTGTGAACTGCTAAGAGTGCAGACATTTTGCTAATGCCAATGTTAACTTTCTTTTGGAGATTTGCGAGACCTGTACGTCACTGTACATCGAAAATGGTGACCTAAAGGAGCAGTTAGCACTCCTGCACGAAGAAAACATCAGACTGAAGGCGGCCATAGACCTTATGACGGAGCAAAGGAAGGCTTTGAAGGTGAGTGACACTAGTAATTGCATTGCATACAACAAAAAGCGTGTGGTTTGGAGATTTTGTTAGGTTGTAGCTAGCTGGTTATGTACTTACATGATGTATTTCCCTGCACTTCAAGTAAAGTGCTCTACACGGGTTAGAAATGAATGTGCAGTTAATTTCAGTGCACACTGCCAACGAAAGGGTTGTTGTTCTGCTGTTGCTACGCAAGGATGTCATAGGAAGAAAACTCTCGAAGGAGGTCATTGGTATGATACCTCATGCAGACCGTTATCAAATGATATTAAAAGTTGCAAGTCGTGTACAGTACTGTCCACTGTTAAAGGGAACATGCGACCGTGTGGCCTCCGCAATTCGCGGAGCGCTGCCGTCGAGAATTTGTGTGAATTATCGGCGCAAGGCGCATGCGCAGTAAGCATGCTGGCTGGTCTTTTCGCGCATGCGCCTCATGCCGCTCATTCTCGCCGCGACTAAGCAGCAGGACATTGTGAAGCGCGGAGGCCACGCGATCACATGTTTCCTTTAACAATGGACCGTACTGTACATTCTTGCGTGTGGTGCAGCTGGGCAGTTTTGCTGCCGAGCTGCGCAGCCAGCTCTGTTATATCATGGCACAGAATTCTGTTGCAAAATTCATACACACTAAGTGTTCCACAAAGAAAAGTGGACGTTGACACATTTAACAGTGTGCAAATATGTTACGGATCACTAACAATTCACGCCGGGTACCTCGCGTCGTACCATGACGCTGCACGTGCTGGCGTTAAACGACTGCCAACATGGTACACTTGCCGCGGCGACGTTCGTGCCATCTTTCAGCGCGGCCTCAATGAATACCTCCTATGTATGAGTCAATGGACATCGAACTCAATGGGAATCTGTCAGGAGGTCTTCGAATGACCATTGGAATCTCGGGGGCCATTGAGAATTCGTTTGTACATGCCATACGTTGAAAAAACAACAGAAAAATCTCGAAATAAACAAAACATTATTCGCAAAATTTTGGACTACATTACCCAGTTTATAAACTATTTTTTATTCGATAGTGAAAATGGTAGCTCCGCAGAACGTGCGGCAGACAGATGCGGTCAGATGTAAACATGGATGTAAACAAACTGGCCCTGTTCTTGTGCGATGTTGTGGCATTCCGTTTTGTTTTGCTTTTTTTCGCCTCATAATGCACTTTGAAACAATAGAGACCGAGAAGTGCTCCTTAAATGCTGCAGCAATAGTAGCCATGAACGCTACAATTGCTCATCTGTGGCAGCTTCGCCGGTGAAAAGTGAATGCTTCTGAAATGAAGTGTGCATCGCTGTCCATCGTTGCGATGCCATCGCTGTCTCTGGATTGTACCACACTGTGAAGTATTTGAATAGCTTTTTCCAGAAAGAACTGCCAGTTAAAATAGCACTTACTCCTACATCCGGCTCCTTTTACTCAGCTTTATTCGTATACACGATTTTACCGAGGGCTGCTGGGAGAGGGAGAAAATACTCTCGAACCGCGCGCTTCTCCAGCCTGCCACGGTAGCCAACTGGCTGCGGGCTGTTACATCGCCGGCTCTTGCCTTCTCGGCGTAGATTGTTTACATATATCCGTACCTTATCGTGATTTTCTCGCCCTTCGCAACTAATGCCGCGATGCCGTACTCGGCGCGAACTTCATCTGGTCAGCACTGCGTAGTCGTCGGCTGTGGCAACAACCAGCGTAAAAGGAAAAACATCGCCGATAGCACTTGCGCCAAGCATGCTGTGTCCAGGTCTCAGCGCGGGTGTGACATGTTCATGTTGCACCGATTTCCCGTCGACCCCGAGTTGAATCGTCAGTGGACGTGGCTGGTTAACAGAAAGGACTTTGCCCCAACTACAAATTCGCGCGTCTGTTCTCTGCATTTCGTCGATGGCAAGCGAACGGAGCAAAACCCACTGCCCATGCTGAATCTCGGCTACGAGCGAAAGGCGAGTACAATTATGGTCGTTTTACGTATAGTAAACATGCAATTTGCATGATGCAGAACTTTAAATGTTAATTATGCTGCATTTTGCGTGCGTAAAAGCACAGACAGCATTTGTCACTTTTTGTTTTCATTGCTTGCTCTATCACCGGGCACGTTTAGCGACAGCGGTGCGATATGCGCTGGCTGGCCGCAGATTGAACTTAAAACGTTGTCGATAACATAAATGTGCAGCTTCACAACTTCACCACCGCCATATGTGATGTACAAGAGCGCTTTTTATTTCCGGTAATGAAAATAATAATCGTTTCAGGTCATCCACGGCCACACACGCCTGATGCGCGATGACCGTGGTCCACCACCTGTCAAACGAAAGGTCAGATTGTTGAGTCTGTACATGGAAATGCTGGAACTCACGTTACATTTGATGGGAATAACGCGGTACACAAGGAAAAACAGCAACTGAAACGACGGCGCTTGGACAAGCGCCCTCGTTTCAGTTGTCGTTTTTACTCGTGTAGCGGGTTATTCCCATCAAAGTCCAAGCGCCGTCGTTTCAGTTGTTGTTTTTCCTTGTGTTACGTGTTATTCCCATAAAATGTACAACCAACTAGCCCACATTGCTGTCTTGCTACCTGTTGCTCACGTTACACTTGTTTCTCATTTTAGAGACAAGAAAGCCCAAGTGACGATTCCGAAGCATCTGATGCAGTTCAGCAGACGCCACCGCACAATGTAAGAAATGCGCCTTTATTATTTCACAATATTGTGAACATTTATCGGGCTTCAACAGGAGCGGGCTGAAGTACAGACAGGTGGCAAGGTGTTTTAAAGCAATAAAAACACAGCAGTCTCAAACATTCGAGCAAGAAATGACTCGTGTACAAAACAAATACAGAACAGCAATTTCACAAACGCGAGTCTTCTAGAAAGATCATACAGTGCAACAAAGGCATCAACACATTGGCAGGCAGATGGCTTTACGCACGTATCTATGCTGATGCCACCATGTAAAGCAGAGAAAGGAAATTGTGCAGTGCACTGGCTTTCAGAGCTCATGATTTTGTGTATTGAGCAATTTGTTGCCTAAACAGAGTGTAGCACTTTGAGGGAAATTTTCCCAAAATATTTGAGCATGCAAGAGGCCCTATGCAGAGTGACGTCTGGAGCAACACACTCACGTATGGCACACAAAAGGTGTGAGGCATTTGTCATGTCATTTGCACTGAACCAGTCTCGAGAAGCTATGACTGTTCTAGTGAAGCCAGAGTTATTGTACGGAGAAGCTTGTTAAGCATCATCACATGCTAGATAATTTGAGATCAGGGTTATTTGCACTGTTTCATAACATGTCTCATCCAACACAGAAGATTCCACAGCAAGCCTGTCCTCAATCAGCAAACACAGTGTTAGTGTGCATTCACTATTTGATGCTTTGCATTGTGCTGAGAATGTAGACTCACAGCTAATGTACTTCTCTGTTGGCAGGTTATTTGTATCGGACATCACTCGGTCAGCCTGCCTTTCAGCCACAGAGTGAGTGTAAGTATGCATTCTCTCATCATTCCTTTGTTGCTGAAGCTAAATTGCCGCCATCTGTTGCACTTTCTTTCACAGGTTATCAGTAATGTTCAAGATGCCTTTGCAACCAGCAACAAACTAGATGTAAGCATGCATGCACATACAGGTCCACTACATACTGAAATAGGCCATTTTTGCCATTCTTGTGTTTGTCTGCCAGCAAGTTGATAGACTCTCATGGCTATAACTATCAAATCTGTATTAATTTCCAAAAACGAGCTTGCTATGCAGCAGTAAACTGAATATAAGCTTGCATGCTGTCCGAGCTTCCAGACGGTCGTTTCTGATGTTGCCTGTTTTTTTCTAGCAGGTCTCATTGAAACCTGATGCTGCTTCGTCTCGCCTGGACGCTAGCTTTGAAGAAACCACTGTGAGTGCTCATACAGAGTTCACTTTTCCAACCAAGACAACCTGCATTGCCTTCGTGTTTTTCTTTTCCTGTATTTCTCCGATAGATGGCCGCTGACCAACAAAACAGCAGTTTGTCAAGAGAGGAAACAGAAATGAAGGTAATTTATAAGAAAATGGATCCTCAAAACAAGATACAAGATTGTTTATTATTTCAGGTGGAGAAGAAAGACAACTCTACACAGTGGGAATTGGAGGAACCAGTCCAAGATCACACATATGCTACACAAAAGACAGTTCAAACACTCCTCTTACAATGAGAAGCATTCATTTTCAGTACTTAACGCCACAAGACGTACTGTTCTACACTGGCCTCCCATTTGATGCTTTTAATAAGCTCATTCTTTTACTGAGGGCCAATGGCACAGAAGTAGGAGGAATATTGAGTTTAGAACAACAGCTGTTGATCACACTTATGAGACTAAGACTTGGGCTCCTCTGTGGGGACCTTGCAAGAAGATTCAGCATTTCAGTTGCGACAATGTCAACAATATTCTCAAGTATGATGTCCACCTTGGCTAAAGTAATGGAAGACATAGTAGTGTGGCTGCCTCGGTCAGTAGTTTATGACAGTATGCCGTACACCTTTGTGAAGAATGGCTACGACCGCACAACATGCATATTTGACTGCACTGAGGCGTGGTTGTAAAGACCCAAGAAATTAATGGCAAGGGCATAGAGCTACAGTGCATACAAAGGGTCAAATACTATCACGTTTCTGACAGTCATAGCGCCCAATGGGCTAATCATGTTTGTATCAGATGTATATTGTGGAAGGGCCTCCGATAAATACATAGTTCGGACATGTGGCGTGGAGGACTATTTACTGCCAGGCGACGAAATGATGGCAGATCGTGGATTCAAGCTTGAGCCACATCTTGAAGCACAAGGAATCCGCATGAATGTGCCGGCCTTCACCAGAGGTATGTAGACTGTTCTCTACATTGCAAGCTTTCATGCACCTCTGGGTTTGAAATGCTCATATTTGTTGTCTTTAAGGAAAGAGTCAACTGTCTGAACAAGTAGTGACAAAAAGCAGGCGAATTGCCTCACTGCGCATCCATGTGGAACGCGCTATCAATCGGATAAAGACTTACCGAATTTTTAAGCAGGCTTTGCCTATCAAGTCCAGGAAGCATATCAACACGATTGTTTTCGTTTGTGCTGGCCTGTGCAATCTGAAGGGCCCTCTGATCAAAGAGCAGCAAGAACAATAAAGGTTAAGCTTCAATCCCAATATTGTTAGGGCTTGACTCATTTATTTCAAATGCTAACGTGCGATTAACATGCTTAGAAAGCAAAAAATGCAGAACACAAGCATCACTAACAGTGCACTCTATGGCCGCTGCGTCTTCAGGAGACAGCTGTGCAAGGAGGAGGAAGTTCCTTGTGTGCATCATGAGCCTTGGTTATATCCACTGCACCTTAGAGGCATCGTCCTGCTGAGACTTATGTTGTCTTCGCAAATTTATCAACCGACTCTCTTCACAGCCTAGGCAATATTATGCTCTCAAAAATGCTTTCAAGATTATAAATGTGGGTTTCCATGAATCCTTCATCCCTCTTGCCTGGAATCAATGCTCCCTCTTGGTCTACATGGAAGTACAGGTAGCAAACAGTGCTCCCTACCAGGTTCAGGTGCAGCTGTGCCTGAACTTGGTAGTAGTATTTATGTGCTGCCTTTAGTACACCTGCAGAATCTAAGCAAAAATCTGCCTTGCACTGTCCCTCCCTAATTCGTCCGAATGTACATGCCGCAAGCTATATAGGCATTTAACCTCTAAAAGTGCTGGGGGGGTGGCAATCGCAGACAAGCAAGCCGTCTGGAATACACGCAAGATATGGATACCTTTGATGAGTCATTAAACCGGAATTTTCGAGTCTGCAATTTGTATGCTTTGTTTGAAAAGCAGCAAGAGCACGCTGTTTCGCTAACTGCTCATAATTTATGCCATACTGCATGACAAGGCTGGTAATGCAGTTGTCATTAAGTATTCTCTTCAATAATGACTCGCAATTCAGCCGTTTGGAACGGCAAACATCTTTGAACAATGAAGCAGTTATCCTGACCTTGCGGTGGGAAAACCACTCGGCACAGTTTCTTTGCTCCCTTGTGGCAGCTTCAATTTTTTTTGCAGAGGTCATGGTAAGGCTGAGCTTATCCACTGCTTGCTCACTTCCAAGCAGCTTTCCGAAGTTGAGGTTGCACAAAGGTCTTTCGAGAGTAATTTCAAAGTCGTCCACTGGTGGCTCCACTTTGTTCAGCTGCCTTTCTTTGCACTTCGGTGACTGGAAGGCAACCTGAAAAAAATGTTTTCATTAGTCTAGTTAAAAATTTTTATTAAGGGCAAAGTTGTTATGAAGTCTGACTATAACAGTTTAAGCAACAATAAAAGGGCAGCAACACTGCCTTGTCAGCAATATTACATTGAGCATGGCTGTGGGTTCAGGTCATTCCTAAAACTTTCACCCCAATTCAAGATAAATAATCAAGTTATGTTCATGCATGACAAAGGCTTATGCATTTCTGTCGCTACCTTCTCTGAGTGATGTGTCGCTTGTTGCCTGTGGACACTTGCTGGTGCCTGAGAAGGTTGCTGGATCTCCCTTCTCGTCGTCGTCAATGTGTTGTGGAGGAGGGTGCCTGCAAATGAAAAGCATCACCACAATGCCTAACAGCCAATTTCATTCTATCAAAGGCACTCAAAGTCGCACCTACATATAACAGTCAATGTACTACCTTCATTTTCAAAAATATGACAGCGCAATCAGGACAAGAGTGAATAAATGGATGGATCAGCCCAGTGATCACTTGCAACTGCATTCATCAAAGAAGTAGAAAATATGTTCCACAATGAAAATTTTTCATACGTGGCTAGCACATGTGCTCCGAGGACTTGTCAATGCTTGACAAAATCTTCCCTCAAACACTCAAAGATATTGATCCCTTTTACACTTACACTATATTTTGCTCCTTACAGTGTTCCATTTCAGTTTATCCTCACAGCACATAACTGCACTGAATATGCAGCTATAACTTAGAAAGCAATCATCACTTTCACAAGGAAGACTGCAAAACGGGACTAAACAAATACAGCGGTGAACTTTTTTTTTACATTAAAAGCAGCATTCATTCTCTTCCAGATACACATGTGTACATGAGAAAATTTTTTTCTTATGAGCCGGAGTTCTCAAAAATGGCTTCTCTTCCCTTGGAAAGAAATGAAGATTTCATTCTTCATGTTCTGTGTTACCGACAAGAAAATTTGTCGTCCAGCCAGCCATTCCACAGAATTCATACAGGTTCATGATTTTTCTCATTCACATATGCTTGCAAACATATTTTTCTTGGAATGTGAAATATCTTCAACATATGACAATTGTTTTCTCCTCTGTCTGCGAAAATGACTGACTTCTAAAATAAGCTGCATGTGCATTCTATATAAAGTACATAAGCTCTATATCTTAGATTAGTTTTCACTCATTAGTGTCCATGGTTCTCAATGTGCAACTGAACTTCTAGTAACTAATGACTTTGATCACTTGCCACTTCCTTGTTGTAGAGCCTTACTCGTACTATATGCAGCAAGTGACAATGTTACCTGACAGTGAATAGCAGCAAAGCACACTCATATTACTACCCGGGCAACCAGCTTGTTTAATAAATGTGTGTCATCTCAGCAATACTCACCAGGAATACTGAAGAGCTCGCCATAAGATGACTTCTTGATGTGGTCTGCGAGTTCTTCTTTGCTTGCAAAATGCTTGACCTTTCGGGTCGGCCTTGGGTGCTGCGTGCTTGCGGGGTCCACCGTTGACCTCTTACGATTGAAGGACATGGAATTGACAAGGGCCGGCTCAACATTTCTCTTTGTGCCCCGATTCCAAGCTGTCGCCTTGTCGGTACATAAGATGCCAGTGATGTCTAGCTGGACGCCCATTTCTAGCTTTCACAACAGGGCACCAATATGGCTACAAACACGTGCTTTTCCGGCCATGCAAGAACAACCAGCAGTCACCACTTGATCATTCTTCCGCACACAGGCCCATGGCGACCATGGTTTTTTGCTTACTGCCTGAGAGGGTCGCACATCGGCTTTCACATACACAATATCAGCAGCCGCTTCTTGACTCAGCACCCGGCCCACCCAACCTCTCTGCAGCTGGTTGCACGAGTCCAGGCTTTTGTACGCCTCTGCCTCTTTAAGATCACAGGCCTTTGATCTAATCAAGTAGCATACAATATGAGCGCTTGTTATGCTTGGCCAGAGTTTGGTGTCATCTGTCCACTGCTGCACGAACAGGGGATGATCATGGGTGTCCCCATCTGAAAAAAAGATGGCATGCAAAGGGCATTAAAATAAACATACCTCCAAAGGCCGGCAAAAGTGCATTGGGCGCTACAGCTCTTAAGGAGATATGTACGATCATGATTTCACTGTAGTGCTGCCAAAATATAGATCCCACAGTTGTTTTTGCCTTCTTGAAACTTGAGCAGTACAAAACAGACGCGATAATGCTGGTTAACTGCCCGAACACAAGTCACACAAGTCCGATCGCAAATCACATATAATATAGTTGGTTTGGTTTGGTTTTTGGGGGTTTAACGTCCCAAAGCGACTCAGGCTATGAGAGACGCGGTAGTGAACGGCTCCTGAAATTTCGGCCACCTGGGGTTCTTTAACGTGCACTGACATCGCACAGTACACGGGCCTATAGAATTTCGCCTCCATCGAAATTCGTCTGCCCCGGCCGGGATCGAACCCGCGTCTTTCAGGCCAGCAGCCGAGCGCCGTAACCACTCAGCCACCGCGGTGGCACATATAGTTGCGCAAAATACTCTGAGGCAACAGGAGTTGGCGACCTTACACATATTTCGGCAACTGGGCAGACTATCAACTAACACTGCCTCGCACATAATGAAATTGCGCGTTCACGGCTGCGTGCGCTCGTTCAGCCCACGTACGAGGCGTGAAGGGTCTACCAATCTCGTTCTTTTCAACTTTCTGTTTCGTGACGCACCGAGCGAGTTCCACATTGCGGTGGTGTGGCTATGTGGAACGCGGCCGACAACGGGAAAGAGCACGCGTACTGGCGAAGCTAATTCGAAGGATTTACATGTAGTAGAACGTACGGTACACGTCAGATGCGGCCAAAGACGAACTGTGCGGGATTGCCGGAGCCCTCGCGAGCAAAATCGGA
This sequence comes from Amblyomma americanum, assembly GCF_052857255.1. NCBI lineage: Eukaryota > Metazoa > Arthropoda > Arachnida > Ixodida > Ixodidae > Amblyomma > Amblyomma americanum. The sequence continues at coordinate 137,308,523 of NC_135502.1, forward strand.
ACGCCAGCCCATCGGTGGCAGGAGGCAGCGCGGATCTCCGACGACGCCGCTGTCAGCGGACTGCCGGTCATTCATTCCGCTGAATGTCAGGTGGCCCGCGGTAACTTACAAAGACTGTAACACGCTAGGCAGCCGTTAAAAAACAATGTTTATTTGTTTACTACGATTATTCACCAATTTAGTAGTAAGTAGCACACACACACACTCACCGATCGTCATCGTTTGCTCCGTCGATGCAATAACGGCCGGTTGGTTCCCTTGAACACCAGAGCTTCGAGCCGCTTGCGCCATTCAAAATGCAGAGGTATACGGCTTCAAGCTCACCACTGCTACGTTTCGGCAGATTTATTTTGCGAGCGGGTGCCGACAGAACGACGAGCTGCACTCCAACACATGCTGAGACGGAACGCAGTCAAAGCAGCCAATGCCAAAAGTAACAGCCCGTAACGGCAGCGCCGCAACGCGGCGCTCGGGTCTAGCAATATGGCAGCCCCCAGGTATCGAAACTGAAATCGTGCATATATTTTTAAAAATGTTAACCCTAGCGCCATCTGTCGTATTGCTTGCTCACTACTCAATGATCATTCAAATTCGCCGTGTGGCAGCGGTGCATCTGGGTGGCCCTCGAAAATTTCGATGGCCATTCTCTCAAGGGGCACTGAGATTGGCCGTCTGAGAGGGCTATTGAGAAACAGTGCAACCTAGCTACTAGTCCGGTTACGAGCGCCATGCTGGCTTTGGCAGCTAGCCGCAGCCACGTTTGCCAGAGTGACAGCAGCTGTTGGGGGCACAATGTAATCGCAATATGTCTGGCTTTTTTTTTGCATAGGCAGGGCTTGCACTGAGAAGAGTTATTTCACATTGTTCTTGTGGCTGCTGAAATTCTTTATCTGGCACATCTGACGATGGCAAGATGTACCGTGCCACCCAAGAAGCAAGATGTACACATTGTTGAAACGGCAGAGCAGTGTGTCATAACATCGATGTGATTGCACTTAAGCAGCATTTCATGCGCTGTACAGGATATTAATCAATAAGAGCAAATACGAAGCACAGCCTTTAACAGAAGTGAGACCAGGGTGTTTGCTTCGAAGCAGTCTAGCGGGGCTTCTGTAACATTCGTGGAATTTCGGCCGATTGGAGGGGCCAGAACCAAGCTTTTGCCTTCAAGAGATTTGGAACGCTGGGGTAGCATTACAGATCACACAATGTGGCTTGTAATGCCACACCTTCTTCTTGACATCTTTGTAAATTTCTTGACACCTTTGTAAAAAAAAGCGTGCAGTATACAGCATCTTAGGGTTGAAAACTCATATGGTGTCTAATGTGGGTTCTCTAGAATGCAACTATTCATTACTGCATAAACAGACCAAACACAGTGTGCTTATGTGTGCCATACATGGAAGTTTAGAGGAACGAAATGACGTCTTGACAGCTAGTTTAGTGCATATCTTTTTCCCATGTGTCTTTCTAGAAAGCCATATGTATAGATATATTCATACTGAGCAGTCACCTGAGACCTATGGATGTGGTGAAAGAATTATGCTGGGTTACGATGGACAAAGCGTGCTAAAAAATATTGGTTTTCATGTCCAGCACAGCTTAAGCAAAGATCATTCCTGAGTCACCAATCTAGCGGGAGCAAAAAATTTCTCCTCCCTGTGCAGCAGCCACTTTTGTCCTTGTCAGTGAAAATTGTCTGTAGCTGCTGCTTGTTATTGTACAAGTAATCTTGAGGCATGTTTGCCACCGTGGTTGTGAATCGGATTGAATGCGGCTTAGAAATTCATATGACCAATTTTGGTATACAGGGCAGTGGATGAGCAGATAATTTAGGAGATGACTCTTGTGGCAACTTATTCGCACAATCACTTCTTAAGATTGCTTGTCACTGTGAGCACCCCGTTATAGCCCAAATATCTTCTACTGGCAAAATGGCTACTTTGGCTGAGCCACTGCTACAGGCTGGCACTGCTTTGTCTTATTCTATACTCCATTTCCTATACATCAAGCAATGCTGCGGAAGCTGCAGAAGTAGTGCGCCTGAAAAACTATATTACTCTGCCACTTTTCATTGATTCCTCTCAATGCCTTAGCCAGTTTTTGGATGAAAACAAAGGCTGGTATAAAACGAAGTGCTAGCATTTGAAATTACTGTGAAATGAAACCTGTGAGACATTCAATGTTCAGGCCCTCTGGCTATAATATTCACGAATATGAACTACCTTTTAGCCCTACCGGCCACCTTTCAAGAGCGGGTGGATTTTTTAGCCCTACCAGCCATGTGTCGTTCGCTCACATGTCATCCTTACTCCTCGAAGTCTCCTCGAAGAACAAAATATGTCTGTGTTTACTGTCTTTGTGTCGCAAACTACTCTTCGGACGCTTACTCAACCTGCAGGAATAGCTAGTTTCAGCAGAGTTAGTCGCTATGGATGAAACGGTGTGCATTTGTTACAGCTTTTCTACCCGATATGGCAGCCATCAAATAGCTTAATAAGGTGGAAAGTTGAGTTAGTTGGAGGCTGTTCATGATGTAAATACGTGGGCGCAAAGTAAACAAGCCACAAAGAAACACTTCTTTTTAGGTGTGGGTGAGGGAGCAAACGCATGTTCATGACATTCTATTCGAAATGGAGAGGAAGAAATGGGCTTGAGCAAGGGCATGTAATGCGAAGGCAAGATAACCAAGAGAACGCAAGCGTAGCAGGGGGCGGCGGAAGGTTAGATGGACGGATGAGATTAGGAAGTTTGCAGGCGTAGGTTTGGGCGCAGCTGGCAAAAAACAGGGTTAATTGGAGAGACATGGGAGAGGCCTTCACCCTGGAGTGGGTGTTGTCAGGCTAGGTGCGGGCTATTGTGCGCTGTGATGATGATAGGTGTGTGCTATTGTCACAGCTATTACCAGAATATGCGTAAATAAATGTCGCTAACTGCTCTGGGCAAAAATTCTACTCCAGACAGAATAATAAATGAGTGTTTTATTAGAATTTGCCATTATAGCTCCCGTGTTGATATCCAGCCCTTGTTTTTGTCTCATCCTGTAGAAACCTAATTGACCTGTGAATTGTGAAGGAACGAAACTATGTCGTGCACCTACACGCAAAATGCTGCTGCCATTTATTAGTTGGCTTACTGACATTTTGATTGGCAGTTCTCTAAATCTGGCATTAGTGGGATTTCAGTCTGAAGCTTATAGAAAGTTGTGTGTACACTAGAGCATATATTTTCTGCATAGCTTCCACTAATTCAAAGTGAAATTAAGCTGTTCAGAAAGTTGAGACATTCCAACGATTTAGGTTTAGTTTACAGTGTGGTGGTGAGGTGTGCAGTCCTGAAAACGAATGCGCGCTAGAAATTTTTGTAGCCATATTTTTTGTACAAGTGTGTCAGTCGATTAATAAGAGGTTTGCCTGGCTGAATCTTAAATTATTCTAAAGTCTGCAGGAGAAAGTCGACAGTTTCAAAGGCAGCTTGTAAGCTTATAGCGAATTAAGTATCTGCTTGGGTCATATTGGAGTACGAAATTAGCAGTTAGGGATGAGAAGGAGCTTAGAGTTACCTGCTTTAATTGATTAATGGAAAGTAGGAAAAATACATAGTACTGCTATGCAAAGATTGATCATCACTGCAACATGGTGCGAGCATGAAAGCAGCAAAGAGACTGAGCATTGGTTAGAATCGTTTATTAGCAATTACAGGGAAAAAACAGATGTCAGCAATTCGGATAATATTATTTAAGTGGCACTGGTGTTCTTTGCTGAATCCACATAGGAACCACACAAAATATTAATGCAGAAATGCAACTCAGTTGTAATTAACGAAGCTGTAAGGAATACCTTGCAAACAATGGCCACGGGGAAAACTTTAGTTGAATATGCATTGATGGAGTACAGATACCATATTTTGGTGGCGAGTTGTCTTTGCAATGATGCTTATGACATTAGCATATCAGATCATGATATGCTTACAGTTTACAGATAATCTATAATTGAATTTCTTCTTTCACGCAATTCTGGTTTTGATTTCAACAGTAAAACGATGGCTGTGACATCAGAGTTCAGTTTGTCATGTGAGGCTTGAAAAAACTGCCATAAGAGCACGGCTTCATTATTCTTTGGAATTCCAGCTCTTCAGACATTGCCTGGAATTTTGTGTGTATATAAAAAGATGAAGCAGAGATTATATAGCAGCTTTTCATGTGTGTTACACGATCTATATTGAACTTTGACGTCACAGCCATCTTTTGGCCAGTGGAACTGAAACTGCATGAGAATAAATGCAATTATAAAGTATTTTGCAGTCGCAGGCAAATGCTATATGCTTATTCAGGTATAATAATGCCTTACACATCATTATAAAGAAGAAAAGCAACCAAACGTTTGGTGGCTGTACTTCTTTAAGAAGTGCCACTGAAAGACAAAGGAGAGGTTCTCCTCAGAAAGCTAGCAACCTTGTGTAGGCAATATGCTATGACTTCAGCTGTGCCAACCAGCATTGTGAAAAAAAAATGATAACGTAATATTCATTCACAAAGAAATGTGATGTTCAGGAATGAAAAAATCAACCCATCAGCTTGCTGTCTGTTGGTGTTTGGCCTGCGGCCCTGTTCTGTAGCTAAGGTGAATAAGGCCCTTATTTTTTGCAGTAAGTTTTTTAGTTGCATAAATTTGTAACAAAATTCATGGGGGCACTTTGTTGACCTAAAGTGCGGTGAGGTGAAAGCCTCTAGCGCGGTGTTGCTGCTTGTGTCACTGATGTGTGGTTACTATGTTAATTAAGTACACAATTGTTTGTGAATCTTAAATGCTGGAAACACTGGAGGGCGTTTGGGAGGCATCCGTCTGATTCTACGCCTTTCTGCACACACTCCCCAGTGCCCCAGACAAGGAGAATTACATATGTGTTGGCGGGAAGTAGCGTAGCCGTTAGCACGCTCGGCTGCGGAAGGGAAGGATGGTGGTACGAATCCAATCATGCGCAACGATTTTTTTTCTGGTCGGAATAGAAATTTCTGAGTTATGATGTCACTTCTGGTTCTGAATGTAACGGACGGACAGGATCTCGACCGGGAGTATGAGCCATTAAAGGCTTTTGCCTTAACAACTGCAGTATTCTGTGGAAAACATCACACACGTGCATGAAAGGCTGCACAATCCTGCACCTGCTGGGATGCCCTTGCCTGCAAGCATGATGCAACCCTGCAAGAGTTTAGCACTCACTGCCTGCATATTTTCATGCCTTGAAGGCTCAATACCACAGGAAGGAACACTGAATGGATGCTTAGCACTCCTTGGCACTAAACATATTTTTTGTCACTACTGCAAGATTCTTGCCTCAGCTGTCACACTATAATCCAATGCCACTCAAGTCTGCAGTGAAACTCCACCCACATTCAGAACCGGCATACAGAGTTTTTCCATGACAAAAAAGTATTTCGTTGTTAAAGCTTTTCTTGTTACCTTAACAAGAAGCTAAATGCAAGTAATGATTAAAGGTCTAAGATTTTGATGTCTTTGGCTCTTTATACTTGTCAAACAATAAAACGCTGATTTCCTTTATTGTTGTCATTGGCCAGTAGAGTAACACAGAAAGCCGTGGACCATGACACACTATTACCAGCTACTGTTTTGATAAGTTGTATCCTATTATAGATGAACTAACTTGCTCAAGTTGGTAAAAAAGCTAACGTGAAGGTATCAGAATTTTTATTGCCATATTTTGGCTTTCAGTATAACTCGGGTGATAAAAATAATCAGTTCTCATCATTCTGTCACTCCTACTAATGTCTGCAACAATAACAAAAATGTCACTGCTCACTCAGTTCTACAAAAAACATTGAAACCTTGTAGTTATTAGAAACACAAGGGGCCGTAAACATGGACATTCGTGTTCAGTGTTGCTCTTACCTAGCAAAAAACTTCATAGCAAATGGACAGGAAGATGAGATTTTTAACGCAAATCAAAATGAAAAATAGGAAAGAGAGGAGCCTCAGTCTATTAGCCAACATTTCAACAAGAGGACTTGTCTTTGTGCGAAGGCAAGTCACCATCGAAACATTGAATGGTGAACTGAGCCTCCCTTCCCGTTCCTTGTGAAGTGCTGATTGGCATGTTTGCTATGCATTTGTACTTTAGCAAAACTCATGAATTGGTAATACCTAAGTGCATAAGCATTTCACGATGCATTCATGCAACATGCACTTGCTGTTCTTGAGTGTGTGTCTATCACATTCGCTTTTTGTGTCTCAGAGTTCACAGAAGCCATGAGGGAATTTAGGCTTCAGCATGGGCAGCTGCAGGCAGCTGGAACATTAAGGTGCGACGAAGGCGAAACACCGGTGCGTAATTGCTGTTGTACATTTGAAAAGTGCTTGAAGAAAAATTTTCCTTTCACTAGAGCAGCTCCAATTGCATTGTATAACATCCATCCCCATAAGCTTACTGCAGTGAGATTTGAATTGTCGGGCAGCATTTTGATCTGTGCATGGCAGTGTGTTATGAAATATCTGTGGCTTTTCAGAAGTGACACAGAGTAAGGCTGATGTGTGTGGCTACATTTACGTTTGGCTGTCAGTAGTGTGCCCCTTTGCCTGCACAGAGTATAGTCCGTGATATTTTCTGGAAGTGGAGCGGAAGCTGCGCAGCCAAAACATATCCCCTCTTTCTACACAGTGCAATATATCCTCTCTTTGCAGTTACTAGTTTTGTCCTGATGCATAGTATGCTAGCATAATTTGTTATTTAAGGTGTATTTTGAAGACAACTGTCAACCTTAAATGTTAGAAAGTCGAGAACAAAAGTTTTTTTATTACAGTGAATTTGCTAGGCATATCTATTTGCAAGAGCCTTCTATAGATGATGCACTGGAGACAAAGTGATGCAGCTGTGGAGAGAAAGCAGTGTTCCAGGCTGTCAGGTGCAGCATACTATTTGGGGGAATGACGGTTACGGAATGCCAAGAACAGTACCACTGATGCCATCTTTTGCTTGACTCCAAAGTATTTTCTCACTCGCAAAAGTTGGCAAGTGTTGCTAGGTTTTGCTGTGACTTACTCTGTAACAGTGATGATGAGCAGGACAAGTAGTCAAGGAATGTGACCGCCTGGTATGGTGCTACATGGGTTCAGTGTCCTAAAGCCTGTCAGGGACACTGTAGTAGAGGGCCCTGGATCAGTTTTAATCACCTGGGGTTCTTCTCGTGTTCTGAGATTGCACAGTACAAGGGCATCTTTCATTTTGCCTTTATCGAAATGTGGCTGCCGTGGCCAGGATTGCATCCTGTTTGCAGACAAGTGCTTTAACCACGGACCCAATGTATTATAGAACGCATTGCTTCGGCTTCTGCCTGCTTTGGGTCTGATTGGCATCATTCATGCATTCCCAGTTTTGGTATTGGAAGCTATAATTCTGTGTGTGCTGTTGGGTGCAGTGACATGTATTATCGGAATGAAAAGTAAATGAACCACGAAAATGACTTCAGGGTGTTATCCTTACATTAAAAAGGCCAATGTTTAGGGCAATAGCCTAAGATGGAGTTATTTATAAGCAGGATATAATTACTCATTAGTATCCACCAAAGTGCAGCCATACGGCTACAGAGGAAAGCTTACAGCTTCCACGGAAACTTCGTAGTCGAAGAAAAATTCTCCCTGCTCTGGGGCTCGAAGCTAGGACAGCCACTTCAGAGGATAAGTCGCTATACCAAATGAGGTAACATATGGTAAGGTGAGCATGAAATAATTGACAACTCCTTCCCGGTTAGCTCAGTTGGTATGGTGACTGCTCCTGTGAAGCGATGGTCCTGGGAGGAAATCTTCAACTATGAGATTTTTTTGGAAGCTCTTAGCTTTTCTTTGTAGCCGTATGGCTGCACTTTGATGGATGCTAATGATAGTTACACCCTGATTACATTCTAAAGGCCACTGAAAAAGGAATTCGGAAATCGCAATTTGCAAATTAAATTAATCCACCCACAGAATTCTAAATAAAACAAGATGAAAATGCGTTTTGGTCACTAAACCTTGTGTGCCGTTGTTACTTTGCAAGGGCTGACCACAGCTATGCCTTTTGACTGTTGCTGCTGTGCGTACACACATCTGACATTGCAGGTTGGGCTGGTTGGCTAAAGGCTGAGGCCACAGCAGAGCTCTCTTGATGCCTGCTTCTAATCCTTTGGCTGCTGGCGGGGTTGGAAACCTACCATAGTCGGATAAAACTTAAAGGAGTTGTATTTGACTATTTTTCGTGCCCTTCAACTTTAGTGAACATGTTCACTAAAGGGAATTCAGCAGTGCTGAATGAATAATTTGTATTTGAATTTTTTTCCCTCACTTTCTGTTTTGGTTGCAGTTGATCTTTGCAACATCACAAATGGGTGCGAGGTCACGTGAGGCTTATGAAACCTGCAATATAACCACTGCATTATCGATTTAACTCATTCGCTCTCAAGGAGTAGGAGTAACGGAATGGATTCCAAGAGCAGGCAAACGTAACAGGGGGTGGCCAAAAGTTATATGGCCAGATGAGATTAAGAAGTTAGTAGGAATAGGATGGCAGCAGCTGGCACAGGACAGGATTAATTAGAGAGATATAAGAGAGGCCTTTGCTCTGCGGTGGGCATAGTCAGGCTGGAGATGATGACCTTAAGCTAAACTACTCCAGAAGCCGGAATGGCAGTAAGTGAACAAGTAGCGATTGTTTTGCAACTGCATTTTTTACAACATATCCTGCTATAGCTGTTCCCATACACGTCTCCATCAAACTTTGTGTTGACTTTTTTGGTCATGGAATCCATTGATTGGCTTGGCTTATTATATATATATATATATATATATATATATATATATATATATATATATATATATATATATATATATATATTGACACGAGGATTGAAAGTAGAAGAAAGAGATTGCAGCCTCTAGAAGTAGACGACGCTAAAGTGTAGGTCCGTTTCTCTGGTGCCCTCGTTCTGCCGCTGCAGTTCCTTTTCAGTGTAACAACTGTACAATATATATATATATATATATATATATATATATATATATATATATATATATATATATTCTCTCTTCTCATATTGCTTGCCGAATAACAATGCCCATCTAAGCTATAGTTTAAAGTCGAATATTTGTTTTTTCCATGGATAGGGAGTGTGCGATGTCAATGCACGTTAAAGAACTCCGCGTGGACAAACTTTCCAGAGCCCCTCCCTACGGCGTCCCTCATCGCCTGAGTCGCTTTGGGACGTTAAACCCCAATAAACCATAAACCAAACCATGTACATATAAGGCTTACTGTACTCATAGACATTTTATTTTTTATTCTTTCCCCTGGTGTAAAGCGATCAAGTCTCCAAGTTTTATTGCCCCCTCATGTCTCTCTGCTGAAAATCGCCGCTATGTTTTGGCGTGATTAGCCTGAGACGAGTGTTTGGGATTGAGTTTGGTGATCTCCCTGGGTGTTAAAACATTACCAAGGACCCCATCCTATCAATACAAAAAATGCAAATCATGTCAGATCGGTGTTCCAGGGCCCTATGAGCTGCATGCAAACTACAGAGTGCTACAAACATGGTCTACCATGCTTAGCACATACCAACAGGGTAAACCATTACTCCTGTGCCAAGTTTCAAGAAATGCTTGAATTCACTTCTGTTGTTCATGTAAATTTGTGCTGATGGCACCTGAAGTGCAGTACTTTTAGTCGGTATTTTAATTAGCCGTGCTTTTATAGTGCCCAACTCTCCATTTAAAATTCTATGGCGTGCAAAAAATGTCCAAATTGTGGCAGTGTAAACGCAACATTTATTGTCCCTTTTGTTAGATATTTAGGTAGTTGGCTAAAGAGAGACAAAAGAAATCTGACGCTTGACCTTATTGCAAAGTGCATTCAAGTAGGAAGCTTGAAAGTTACGCAGCCCCAATAACATTTTTGAGTCAGGAATCTAGAGGGTATTTTTTGTAAATGAGCTTTAACAAAATCTTCGATGACATGCAGGGTGACGACCTGGAAGATATTGGCGGCTGCCTGGTTGCAAAATCTGTGTTGAAGATGCTGGATGTAGGCCCTCGTAAGACTGCCAGCACTTATGCACGAGAGCTGCTCAGACAGGTGTTTGACTCAGCGGAGTTGGTGGACAAGTCGATTACAGGAAGGCAGTCCAATGCACACAAAGGGAAGGATGCTAAACCCCAATTGGATCCTTTTCGGGTGAACGCGGTGATAAGTAAGTTTTCTTGCAGTTTTGCATATTTGTAGACCTTATGGCTGGAATGAGACAGATATGTTGCATGAAACTTCAGCACTGTGTCCAGTGTAGTTGTGCAGCGGGCTCCATAGGTTTCCGACTCAAACCTGCCCCCAGTACATGCCCATGGACTTCGGTCTTCAACTCAACAAAAAAGTTGCCATTCACCACCTCTCTGCAGTGCGCCAGCATGACTAACAGCCTAAACCTCCTCCCCCACGCCTTTCGCATCACAGCTGTCATTCCTTTGACCCCCTCCTCCCCTACATAATTAAAACATGCTAGCTACTGCCCTCAGTCACCCCTGATAAAGGAGCCAATTCGGCTTCGAAACGTTGGGTTAAAGTTAAAATTTTTGGTTGGAGATGTACAGTTTATTACAAGTCTTCAAACCCAACCAGACAGGCAAAGCTGTCAAAATGTTTAGTTTTTGTTAGATTTGCGTCTTTACACTTGCAAAATCTGTAACACAGCGCAGCTCCGTAGCCAAGCATTCGTGAGCTTCGTCTTCGTGAGCTTCGTCTTCCGTCGCCTTTCTCTCCTTCTGGGGCATTGGCCGCTAAGGCATCAAACCCGAATTGTCTGTCGTACAATACTAATTGCACACAGTATCCAGTAGTGGATGCTGTTGCGAGAACATGTCTTTTCCTAGAGAAAACGATTATAAACATCATCGTGGCATAGGTAGCGTTTCCATGCACAGCACTATTTTGCAACTCCTCAATGATTTACGAATCATGATGTACTGTGTAAGCCATGGTGAATACATTTTGCACACCAAAATTACAGATCATAATTAGTTTGACTGGCTTATTTCCATTTTGTTGTGGAAAGTTACTGCTTTCAATAAACTAAAAACACTACAAGCGTCCAGTGATGCTGTATAAGTCACGCCTTCAAATTTGCATAATGGATAAGCATTGAAGTGATTACAAAGAGTGCCAACTTTCATTGGTATATATAAAAGGAAAGCACAAGGAATGATTTCTTGAATCTGAAGTTTAGTTAAATTTAAGACATCCCCATACCTTCCTTAAAATTTGTACAGCGAGTCTCTCTAAGGAGACCAAAAGTAACAGGAAATAATACGTTATGAAAGCTAACCTGTAACTTCTCATGTATTGGCAATGGAGAATAAATTAAGGTTCGAAAGCAGCGAATATGCAGTCTGCTACTCCATATGTTCTCTAAATGCCAAAACAGGCCTCTGTCAAGAAAGTGCAGCTAATGATGTCCATTGTACAAACACCTATTTGATGTAAATGCAGCTAGTTCATCTTAGAACAGGATGTGGAAGTGCAAAACATCATTTAAAATCCAGTGTATCTTTAAAACTCGACAATATGTGCTGGCTGGAAAAACTTCGGTAAGCACATAATATGGTGTTCAAAAATACATTGGCATTTAAATAGCCTTTTACACTTCCACATTCTATTCCAAAATCTGCTTGTGATTTGTTTACTAATGAAAATCTCATAGGTGCATTGCAACGCGGTCAGAAAACTGCTTTGAACACTTCTTTACATCCATTCCTATGTGCTGTACCACTATTCCCTGTTACATAAAATATAGGTGTTGGTCTAATACATGTGATTAGGTGTACTCTCTCTTGACTGAAAAGGTCTGTCTTGGCATTTAGAGATAATGTAGAGTAATGGACGACATAGTCACAGCTTTTCAACCTTAATTTAGATTCCTTTGCCGATGCTCCATAAGCTACAGGTTCAAGCTTTGATAACAATTTTGAAAACCAAAATAGTGCAAAATTTTTTCCCCTGTTCTTTCTTGGTCTCCTTCAGGAATATTAAGAAACAATTTGGATGGGATGCTTATTTTTGTTTTTGAAAAAGGCTGTATTTAAAGATACCAGATTTGGGACATTATTTCCTATGCTTTCCTTTTACATATAAAAGTGAAAGTTGGTACTTCTTTGAATCGCCTAATTGCTTATTCATCTGCAAAGTTGAAAATGTGACTTACAGTTGCTGTAAAAAAATTCTTAAATATACCGTATAAACGCATGTAAGGGCTGCACCCCTGTATCGGCCGCACAGTGTTTTCCAGATGTAAATAATAGAAAAAAATATCCTTGTAAGAGCCGCACCCATACTTTCCATACGACTCATGTGTGAATAGCCTTCGAAATGCACGCGCCGTGACCTCCGCGATCAGCTTCGGCTGCGAGCAACGGCCCACTTCATTGCGAAGGCAACACATGCGGACAGGAGCTTCCAGGTGCCGCCCATGGATGGCACCAGATGCCGCGGCTCATCATCATCATCAACTTTTTCCTCCGCCGCGAGCTCCCGCTATTCATATCAGCATCAGCTTAGCGTTTTGTTGCTGTCAGAGGCACAGGTGTTAGTTGCGGCTTTCGCGTGCTGCTGCGGAGCGTTGTAGTTTTAGCAGTTTTAGCACGATAAGGCAAGCACCTTTATAGCTGCACGGCTGGAAGTTTGCTATCGAATACGGCAAGCGTGCGGCGGACAGGAAATTCGACGTAGCCGAGAAGTGCGTCCGACGATGGTGCAACCAAAAGGATGCATTGAGGAACACAAGCTGCAACAAGCGCGCTTTCCGATGCAAGCCATGCAAGTTTCCTGAACTGGAAGAAGTGCTGCTCTGCTAAGTGATGGAAGCGCGCAACAACGGCTACGCATTGACAGCGGACGTGCTGCGCCACTTGTTGCGGGATGAGCGTGCACCGGCCAGCTCGCAGTGGGAATACACCGAGAGTGGCAATTGAACGTAGAATAAATGCTGCTGATTTCCTCATTGGTGTGTTTTTACTTAAAAAAAATTTCTTACGTAAATCGCGTGTATGGGCCGCATCCCAAAAATCGGCCCTCAAATCTTGAAAAAAAATTGCGGCCCTTACACGCGTTTATATGGTAGCATAACTGGAAGCAGGAAGCAGTAATACCTAACAGCGGTGTAAATAAGCTTCTAGTATTTACTCACCTCTAATTTTGTTGTGCAGAATGTATTCATCATGGCTTGTATATGGTTCACGTCATTTATAAGTTCCAAAATCTTACTCTGCACGTAAATGCTGCGTCTGTCACGACGACATTCATAATCTTTTTCTCCTGATATAGGTGCAGTCTCACAAATTTTGGCCTATCTGGCTTGCCTCCCAGGATCGCCTAAATGCCCCTCCTAAAGGCTGTTTCAATAAGTGTCGCACCACCACAAAGCATTCATATTGAACCATTGAATACTGTGCGCAATTATACGAGGCGTTTCAGGGAAGGTGATCACTAATTTTTAGAAATAGGGTTTTTGAGGTAAAGGTAAGCTATTTGCAGCATAGTAATTGCAGTGCTGGCGGACGCCAAAAAACTGGTGAATCATGGTAACTAGTAAAGTGTTTATTTAAATTCTGATAGTTAACTTTTTAACTATTGTCGATAGGCGGCCGCTTGCAATTAGGGTGTTGTAGCCGACCTTTAGTAATAACCACATCTGTTTTTAGAAATTTTGAAAATGAGAATTTGCTTTTCGCTACGCGGCAAGATATTCTGGGTTTTCGCTGCGCGTGAAAGCGAAACCGCGTGGCCGATGCAGGCATACAGCTGCACCCACAAGCTCGTGTCACCCAAGGGGGCTGTCACGTGGCTATCACTCCTGTCATGCATCGGCAAAGCATATGCTCGGTGCGGGTGCCTTCGAAGCACCTTATCACTTTTCATTGGCGCAGCGCCAGCACACACGTGCATTGTCACGGTGTTCAAGCCAGGGCGGGACAGTGCAGACCACGTGACAAAGGGACGCGATTTGATTGACATCGCTTTTAGCTCTGCTGCCGGTGCACGGTTTTCGAATGGTGCCAGAAATGGCCCACAATAGTTTAGCCACAGCGGCGAGGGTAATCGCATTTTCGAAATTTTAAAACCTGCTATGGTTATTACTAATGGCCGGATACAAATCACTAATTGCAAGCGGGCGCCTATCAGCATATAATTAAAAAGTTAACTATCAGAATTTAATTAAGAACTTTACTAGTTAACATGATTTGCTTACTTTTTACTTCCGCCAAAACTGATATTACTATGCCGCAAAAAGCTTCCCTTTACCTCAAAAACCCTATTTTTAAAAACGAGTGATCTCCTTCCCTGAAACACCTGGCATATAGAATAGCCAAGCAAATTAAAAGTATGAAATATTTAGGTAGTTTCGATCTCTTATGGAATTAGCCATGAACATTTTGCAATGTGGATACAGTGCATAGAAAAGAACAAGTATTTCATAGAAAAGACCACGTATTTTTCTACCACAAAATATTTTACAGGCATTTACCCTTTGGGTAATGTGAATTTCAGCAAGGGCTTAAATGTGAAATGCTGATGCCAACTGGAGTGTTTAGTAGCTATGGGCATGCAAGCTGAGTGAGGGATGTGTATTGCCCCTATTCCACTATGCTCAGAATGGTGCCAGGGGTAAAGTGTAGAATCCCTTTTGTTGACAGTGTTGCAGTAGCCAGGACGGAGGTAAGTGGAAAGTGGTGATGGCACGGTTTTGTTGAATGAGTCATATTAAATAGAGCCGGCACTGTACAAGCTAACAGGCAGTTTTGTCTGAACATAATCTTACAGCGCAGCTGGATCATTTGCAACAGAATGTGATTGTGTGGGGTTCAGATAGGCCTGCAGGTAAAATCTGTCTACCTGTATACTTGGGATTCAGGTTAGGTGAATGTGCTTTAATGGTCCCCGGAGTTATGCTGCGAAGATGCGTATTAGTTATCAAATCCTAATATTTCCATGCAAGTTATAAGTTTTTTTTGTGTTTTCAGAATACACATGCAAGAAATTTTTGCTTGATTGAGGCGCCCATTCGCCAGTCATTGTCATCAATGCTGAATAAGCACAAGGCAGAAGTGGAAGACTTTAATGGAGGAGCAGCAGGAGATGGCGGCAAATAAAGGTATGTGATATACACTTTCCAATAGCTGTTATACTTTTAACAAAGCACTAATGCTGTCATAGAAAGGCAAGACATCCCACTTTTGAAAGCTGTAAAAATGTTAGGCCATGTAAAGGCTTTAGCAAACTTTGCACTTCTTTATAAAGAATTTTTATAGGAAGCTATAGCATGCCTGCTAAGGAAACCAGTGGCAAAAGCAGCATGAAATTCTTTACCAAACCGTACAAAGTGCAAAAAAGAAATAAATAGAATTCTATGGCCTGCCTGCAAAAAGCATTGGTTAGTCTTTAGCAAGCCATACAATTGCCTGTAGGCAACTATAGAAACTGATAAGCAAACTATAGCCTGCAATTGACAGCGAACAATAGGCCACGTCTTCTATATAAAAAGCCTTTAGCAAACCATACAGATTGCTAAGGTTTGGTTTGGTTTATGGAGGGTTTAACGTCCCAAAGCGACTCAGGCTATGAGGGACGCCGTAGTGAAGGACTCCGGAAAATTCGACCACCAGGGGTTCTTTTACGTGCACTGACATCGCACAACACACGGGCCTCTAGAATTTCGCCTCCATCGAAATTCGACCGCCGCGGCCGGGATCGAACCCGCGTCTTTCGGGCCGGCAGCCGAGCGCCATAACCACTTAGCCACCGCAGCGGCTTAGATTGCTAAGGAAGTGGAGATTAAAGGCATTAGCCTGGCTGCTACAGAGGTGCATGGGCTCAGCCATAGAGAACTCTTGAACAAGCCATACAATTGCCTGTAGACAGCTATAGAAACTGAGAAATAAGCTATAGCCTGCAATTGAGAGCAAGCAATAGGCCACGTCTTCTATGTAAAAAGCCTTTAGCAAACCATACAGATTGCTAAAGAAGTGGAGACAAAAGGTTATAGCCTGGCTGCTACAGAGGTGCATAGGTTCAGCCATAGAGAAGTCTTTAACAAGCCATAAAATCGCCTATAGGCAACTATAGGAACTGAAAAATAAGCTATAGCCTGCAAATGACAGCAAGCAATAGGCCACATCTTCTATGCAAAAGCCTTTAGCAAACCATACAGATTGCTAAAGAAGTGGAGATAAAAGTCTATAGCCTGGCTGCTACAGCGATGCATAGGTTCAGCCATAGAGAAGTCTTTAACAAGCCATACAATCGCCTATACGCAACTTTAGAAACTGAAAAGTAAGCTATAGCCTGCAAATTAGAGCAAGCAATAGGCCACATCTTCTATGCAAAAGCCTTTAGCAAACCATTTGATTGCTAAACAAGTGGAGATAAAAGGCTATAGCCTGGCTGCTACAGAGATGCATAGGCTCAGTCAAAGAGAAGTCTTTAACAAGCCATACAATTGCCTGTACACAACTATAGAAACTAAAAAATAAGCTATAGCCTGCCATTGAGAGCAAGCAATAGGCCACATCTTCTATATAAAAGCCTTTTGCAATCCATATAGGTTGCTAAAGAAAAGTATAATTAAAGCCGTAAGAGGCTATAGCGTTGCTGCTAAAGACAAGCATTGACTGAGCTATAGATAAGTCTATAACAAGCCATACAACTGCATGTAGAGAACTAAAGAGACGAAAAGACAAATCGTTAGCCTGCAATTGAGACTGTTATGTAGGCAACATCATCAATACAAAATCCTTTAGGAAACCATAAAGAATGCTAAAGGAAATGAAAATAAAAGCCATAGAAGCTATAGCCTGGCCTGCTAAAGCCATAAGAAGCTATAGCCTGGCTGATAAAGAGAAGCATAGATTAAACTGTAGATAAGTGTTTAGCAAGACGTAAAAGTGACTAAAAAGGGCTATAGAAATCATTGAAAATTATGCCTTTAAGCTAGAGGGAATAAAAAGGTGAACAATAGAGGTCTATAACTGGCATTAGAAAATGCTTTAGGCACATGATGATATAAAACCATACCAAAAGCTAAAGGCACCCATAGCTGTGACAATAGTAAAGGCTAAAGGCAGCCATGCAAAATTCTTTAGCTATTTGCGCCAATTTTCTATAGCCGCCTATACAAAGAATTTTCTATAGCCGACTATACAAGGAATTTTCTATAGCCGACCATACAATATTTTCGTATGGGAAGGCGGCCTCTACAGCCGTCAATCGCCGATGGTAAATAGAAGGCACATAGCTTGTTCGCACAACATGGCGTTTTACATTTATCTTGAGGAAAAAGGAAACGGAGTGGAAAATATGTATCATGCACTCGCTCGGTGACATTGCGCCGTGAACCAAGACGCCGTGACGACTTGCCGTCTGCAACATCACTGAATGTAAATTGGTGCTGTCATCGGACGGTTGCGCAGACGGTAATTTATGTTTTTTTTTCATTCATGTAATGCAGGCACTGCAAATAAATAAAAGGGATGAGCTAAACAAAATCTTCTTAATGCGTTTTTCTTGATATATGTGTTGCATGCTTTGCAGACGAAGTTTTCTTATGATCGTCATAGTAGGACGCGCACGCATGCCCATTTACGCCTTAAAACTATCTTGCAAGCTCCATCGCGAGCTCACTGATGCATAGCCACACCACCGCGGCTATCGAGAACCGCAAGGGACATCAAAAAACCACCTCTGGCATGTCAAACGCTTCGGTGTAGCAGCGCGTCGCTGGGAACTGAGTATCCGTGCAGGTGTGTGGTTTCACGCTGGCAGACATTACACACGATCATGGGGCAGGATGATCCAACAGCTAAGAGAGAGCTCTAGAATCGGAAATGCACGTTTGCGCGCAGTAAACGCAAGTATTGTTCGGGTACTTCTGCTGTATGTAACACCATTCAACATACGCAGACGAGACAACTCGGTGATAGAGGCACCATTCAGATTGAATGAAGAAGACAATTTCTGCAACAAACCAGCACCCACCGCGGTGGCTCAGTGGTTAGGGTGCTCTACTACTGATCCGGAGTTCCCTGGTTCGAACCCGACCGCAGCGGCTGCGTTTTATGGAGGAAAAACGCTAAGGCGCCCGTGTGCTATGCGATGTCAGTGCACGTTAAAGATCCCCAGGTGGTCGAAATTATTCCGGAGCCCTACACTACGGCACCTCTTCTTCCTTTCTTCTTTCACTCCCTCCTTTATGCCTTCCTTGACGGCGCTGTTCAGGTGTCCCACGATATGAGACCGATACTGCGCCATTTCCTTCCCCCCAAAACCAATTATTATTATTATTTAAACCGGTGATCGTCAGGCCTAGGAGCTGCCGAATCATCCTAAGAAATTAAAAACAGGCCGAATTTATCGTCCATTCAATTTGTTATAGACAATACAAGACGAAGCGAACATCCCGTACCCAGTTTATAGCCAGTTCACGGGTTAAAAGCGCACTAACACCGACGAGTTCACTTCGGAGCGAGAGGCTCCACTTCCGATCCCACCGCCATGTTTTCTGTCGAGCATCTGCTGCGTATGCTGTGTGTTTCACGTCACCGTCCGATTTCTTCGACCTTTTTTGCTGCATGTGAACCCCCCTCCCCACTCGCTTCCTGCGTTTCAACCAATACGGTGTGCTCGCTGCGGCAGATTATGACTCTTTTTATTATGACACAAACTCGGAATACGGACCCAGGTAACCGCAGCGAAGTGCTCACCTAATAGATTTGCCTGTTCGACTAAGGGTGTTTGTATGCCAGGAGTGGACAGAAGTGGAAAAGTGTAAGCAAAATAGTCCCCGCCAAGCCTACTGGAGTAGCATGCCAGGCTGACAACCAGGCTGACTTCTCCTGTTTCAATCAAGTTATTTTCCTCGTCCTCCTCCCGCTAAATTTTTGGACCTCATCCCACAAATTCTTGGATGTTAGTGAACTGTTTCTTGTAGTGATATATTTCTTCCAAAATCTTTTTCAGGCATTTCTTCGATTAGGTCATGCTTTGGCACTTGCCGTTTTAAATAATCACAGGTTCTCCGCTGTTGGATACCTTCGAAATATTCACCATGCTTTTTTTGTGTTTTTTGCCACTCTGAACTCCTGTGTCCACCAAAGCTTTTCATCTGTCCTGATGTTTGCTAAATCGCTATCTTTGCAGCAGAAAATATACAGGTGGTAAATTTTTCATTTATGCTAAATCGATCACTGAATTTTATATGTAATCCAGCATTTGTGGTAAAAAGCGACCGGTCAACTAGCTGTTGTTTCGAGCGCTGGGGTCGTGTTGGAATGATTTGGGTGGAGGATAATAATTTTAAACTGTGGGTAAATGGTCACTTTCTCCAAGACCATTTAAAACATCCCCGAAAAAATCTTTAAAAGTTGATAGTGATACGAGAGTAAAATGAAGGCAGCTCATTTTTCCTGAGCTGAGACAGCACTACGCGGCTTTTGTTGTGTTCATAGGCATATGTTATTTGTAAGTATAAGGTCTTCAATTAGCTGCCATCTGGCGTCTGTGCAATTACTGCCCCCAAAAGGAGGAGTGCGCAATAAAATTTCGAAATACCACGTATGGTTCATGTAGTTAATTCAAAAGGCTTTCCAAATTATGGATAGTAACTGTTAGCTGTGGTGGTGCATATGCAGAGCGCATTGTGATTGTTTCGTGTGTAACTACACTGACTGCTACAGCCTCAAAGTTTGTTTTCAGCTATATTTATAGAGCTGTGGTGCAGCTTTGCGTTATAATTTCGAAGCCACCTGAGAGCCTGTTCGCTTGTTCTCTGTCTCGTCGGACAAAGGTTATTTTTCTGGAGGTTTTATTCTCGGCTTTCCTTTTTTCTCGAGATAGTTACGATTCCCCTCCAACACTTCCGCGCTGGAGGTGGCATCCATCGCCAAGTTGGAGGCGCTGGAATCCCGTGGAGGCACGGGTGTACCAGTGGTAGTCCTCTCCCTGTTGGAAGAGACCCTTTGGCCCGCGCCTCGGAGGTCGACAGAGCCCTCTTTCGGAGTTGGCGGCGCACCTTTTGCTGCCTCTACCAGGGGGGTAGAGGCAACAAAAGGCTTGCCAGGGCTCGCTCGACGAGGCCTGGGCAGGCGTTAAAAACCGGTGATGTGCACTACCCTATCGCACTGCACGGCGAAGTTTCCGTTATGAGCGAGGAAAAATTTGTTGGGTGTGACGCGTCGTCTTGCTTCCCTGAATATGATACTTTCTTTTGTCTTGAGAGTGATTTTGTCGTTTTCTATTTTCCATGGTGAGCATGATCGTGAGTAGGCTGGGTGATCTTCGCCACGCTTCGTACAGTGTGGAGAGCAGTGCATCTGTCAGAGATACGGTCGTTTGAGGAGAATTTTGCGCATTTTTGTTGACCTTGGCAGCTCCGCGAGCTATGACCAAATCGTTGATAATTGATGCAGTGGCGGGGTTGGGGTTGCATATTGTGCAGCCCCAGCATACTGAGTCTGGCAATGGGCAGAAGGCAAAAGAGAGGACAAGATGCTGTGCTGGAATGTCTTTTTTCCAATTTTTTCTCTGTACGTTGGTTATATTATGTCCTTTCATTCCGTCATTTATTTTTCATTTTTTCAGGTACATAACTTCCTTGTCAGTTATTACACCACGCACAGCATTTAGGAACCAGTAATGTATTACAGTGACTGGAGTTTCGCTAAACGAAAAAGTGTTTGAGAGCTTGGGTAGGTGGGTTTTGTCGTGGATATCTGATAAGATGTCAACACTGGCTAATTTCATCGCCTTGTAGCTTGGACCAAATGCTAGTGATAGAGATTTTTCGACAAAGAAGGGTGGGATCATTCTAACTGTCTTGTGCTTTGCTTCACTGTTAAAGATGTAATATTAGGCAACAGATTCTTTTTTTTGGGTGAGGAACTGAAACATGACGACGGTCCGCCTTTCTTTGGGGTGGAATTTTGTGAAGGGGGAAGAGCCATAAAGTACGTTTGTTGTTCGATAGCGGTGCCAGCCGCACACTATGCAGCCCAACAGCGATACGGGACAGGAACTTGAAAACAAGCCCTCCTTACGCCAGCTGTACACCCTAACTATAACTAAAATGATGCAACTCAGGGCAGTTCGCCATAGAAGGTTAATCCTAGCCGCCTTTGAAAAGTAAAAATATCAATAGAGGAGGAGACAGGAAAGTTGTACGAAAGAGATAGTAAAGTCAAAGATAAAGGAGAAGAGAGGAAAGGGCGACTGCCGGTCTCTCCGGTCGGATCAGGCCGGAGGTGCCCTCTACAGGAAGATGGGGCTAAAGTGGTGTGCTGCCTCCACCGAGGGGCCTTAAAGGTCCAAACACTGTACATCAGCCCAACCACCAGGACCCGCTTTTCCACGGACACGGCGATGCCACGCACGGCTAAGCGCGGGTGCTCGGGTAAGTGGTGACGCACTGTAAGCATCATCCTCCTGCGGGACTGTCTCTGTGAATGCTCAGGAACCCGTGGTGTCGCTCCTCATCAACGTCTGCACGCTGCAGACGCACACCTGCGGGAAGAGTGTTTGGTAAGGTAGGTTTTAATACATACACTCTAAACAGAAAGGAATATAACGCAGCAAACTTTTTTACAGGCGTATTCATAATTAAAAGCCTATAGTTTGCATAAACGCTAGCTTCCGTGAGAAACTTAAATAACATGTTGGAAATCTTCAAGTGCTTCATGGCATAAAAGTAGCATTCGATGTGAAGGAGTGTACTCGTTGTAAAATGATGCAGATGTTTTTTTCTTACTCCCTAATGATTTGTACAGGAAAACAAAATGTGGTTGATGGCGAGTTCATCTACACAAATATCGCATTATGGTTTCCCCTTTTTTGGTTAGCAAGAAGTTTTGTGGATGGTGTGTGTGCCCGATGGGTAGAAGACAGAAATCCTTTATATAATGCATTCCTGAAGTCTATATGATTGCCATTCCCCTAGAATGAGTTTTAGAGAAAGCAGTTTGTTGTTTACTTGTTCTTCCTATGCAGCCCGCCACTTATTTATGAGTTCACTTTGAATTACCTTTAAACAAACCGGCTCTTGTATGTTCACGTTTTGTATTTGACCATATCGTGCTTGTCCAGCGCTTGCATCGGTTTTGTCATTATCCACCATTCAGACACGTCAAGTTACTCAGCAGAATTCGTTGTTATGTTTTTGTTCTCTGATTTTAACAATATTAGGCATTTTGTTTCCTATAATAGGCTGAGCAGCTTTTCTAGAGTGCAGTGTTTAAGCATACTCAGGAAATCAGTGTTGGTTATGCTGTTTTGATGTTCACTTTAATATTTCCTCTGGAGCTACGAAGTTGATGGGATATTTGTCAGTAAAAACCAATGCCCATTGTGTAATTCACATAATTTATACCTTTTGCCTTCAAATACTGCTCTTCCAGCATGCGCTGCTGTTTGGAGCTATCACTGTAAAATTCTCTGTAGGTGTCATATTTCTCTTGCGGAGTTATGAATACCTGTATTATGTGCTCGTTCTTAGTTTGCATTTTCTCTAACTGTGTCAGTAGGAAGTGACATCTACAACGCTAACTGTTCGCATTTTTATTAAAAGTGGAGTACTAATGTTGTGATTAAAGAGTGATAGGTTGTTGCATAATCTTTTCGATGGGCACTTCGTGGCAAAGGAATGGTTGAGATGTTTCGGGATCGAATGGAGTATTAAGATATATGTTCGTGTAAGTGCGATTCATTGATCTTCAAGTGCGGGCTGATTACCTTCAACGTAAAGCTGCTTACTGGGGATTTCCTATACGCCCCGGTTGATAGGCGCAGACAAAATTATGAACAAAGTCCAATCATTTCAAGCAGATGCTCTCGCTGAACCATATACTACGCAACAATATTAAAGCTTGGAGCGCACCAGAAAAAATAAATGTGCAATAGGCATGCACTATCGGACCTCCACCATTTTTGTGAGAGCACATTTAGGACATTGAGGGCTCAAGAGACTTTTTTCGCGGTTTTTACGGTGTGAAAGAAATCTGAGTTTATAGTGACGACTAAAAATTTGTGTTCTAGTAAAAGCGGCATGGCGGTTTGCGGCAGGCACAGATTGGGATCGACCTGTAGGCCCTCTTTCAACGAGAAATATTAGCTATTGTTTTTTATGCAAAAACTAAATCGATTTCTGTCTGCCAGAGCATCCAGTTTATTTATCTTGATCTGTATTTCTTTCTCACAGGTAGATATACTGGAGGAAGTGCACTGCATCGTACACGTTAGCCAAGAGCTCTGTGTACCAGCCGCTTTCTGTATCGCTCGCTGCTGATGACGCCGACACGTGCCTGCTTCGTGCAACCTGTACAAAAGCAAACTGCCACGACCAATAAACGTTCAATCTGTTCTAAGGAGGTCCTGACTGTTAGGCTTTCTGTAGCTAATCTACATACACCTATATAAACTGCACATCTCCAAGCAAAAACTTTAATTTGAAACCCAAAGTTCGGAGGCCGGCTCGGCTCCTTCATCAGGGGTGGTTGGGTCCAGTAGCTATCGTCTTTAAGTATGGAAAGGAGAAGGCGGTCAAAAGAACCGAAGTTGTGATACGAAAGGACACACACACAATATATACACAAACACTACACTGCACTACATACACCGAATATATTATGTATTTCATTATTTCGAAATTCATTTTCATTATGAAGACTTCCTTGCTTAGATACCATCCTGGGGTATGCTTTTTCCCTCGGTGAAAGCCATGGAGAAAGTTGCGCGTAGGTAGACTCCGATTGTGCGGTTAGACACAAAGTCGTTTGACACAAAGGCGTTCTCAAGGTCGAAGACGACCCCGATAAATTGCTTCTTGTGGACGAAAGCCTCCCGGGTAGTGTTTTCTAGACGGACAAGGTGATTTGTGGTCGAGTGTTTTCTAGACGGACAAGGTGATTTGTGGTCGAGCATGCTGTTTTAAATCTACATTTATGTAATTTTAAAGCAGCCAGGATTCAAGTACAAAAGTCCAGGTGGTAACAGTCCTCTACATCAGCCTCAGAGAGATGGGGAAGCATTACGTAATGCATATTGTCTGGGCCTGGTACTATCTTTTGCCGGAAGGTAATTCACTATACTATATTGCTTGCAATGTGATAAGCTCGCTGTAGTGCTCATGCATGCTTGCCTCAGAGGGAAGTTCTTGTTTTTTCTTCTTTTGCATTGTGCTTCTGGAATGTGTTCGTGTAGTTGGATGACCTTGAGAGTTCAGCGAAGCTCTCACCGAATATAATACCCAGTTCTTCTAGTGGTGTTTGTGTAATGGCTGTTGTCAACAGCGGAAGCGTGAAAGGATTGAATTTACGAGCTTTTCACAGATTTTGTTTGAGGGTAATTCACGGTTCATTGAGGACAGATATTTCTGCCAAGAGGATTTCTCCGCATTTTTTTTAAACGTACCGTGTCCTGACTTTGGTGCTTTCAAATGCAAGCAATTTCTCTGCAGTGTTGTACAGATCCATCAAAAAAAGGAGCGCGGAAACAAGACGACGGACGAAGACAGAACACACAGCATGAGCGCAATCTTTCTTCGTCCGTCGTCTTGTTTTCGCGCTCCTTTTTCTAATGGATAGATACCGACTCGCCCAACTTTCCACCCTTGTTGTACCGATGCAAAGTGCTTCAGGCTTTGTTTTGGTGTTTTTTCTTGCAAATGTTCATTCTTGTATCCGCTATATTTTGTGTTTCTTCTGTGCGAGTCCTGCAGCTTGTGGGACAGCTAGTCTTGCGGCCGACAATATGCAAGTAATAAACCTTCGATTAAATTCGGCTACGGTGAGGTGCTCAGGAAATTGCTTTTACAGAGTGGCATTTGTTCTAAAAAGTGACCAGTCGACGAAGTTAAGTTTCCAGCGCCGTTGCACTGTGGGCAATTCTTGAATAGTCTATGATAGACTGATGACATCAGGTAGATGATCACTTCCCACAGGGTCATTTAAAATATCTCATTTAAAATCGAGGAAGCTTATCTTTTCTAACCTTGAGAAAATTATGTTGTTTTTCTCGTAATTAAAAAACAGACATAAATTGCAAGACAAAAATATTTTATTATAATGCTCCTAGATCAAAGCGTTCGCTCCCTGAACACAGGTAGTGAAGGCTGAAATCGCCAACTAAGAGATAAGGCTTCGGCAGTCCATCGAGCACAGTTTCTAAATCTTGGACTGTTAGTGTGGTGTTTGGGGGGAGATATACAGAACATATTGCTATTGTTCTGTAGCTGACGGCGCGGACTGTAACCGCTTTATGTTTAGTTTTATGTTTAATGTCTTGAGCAGGTCCGATGCTATGGATGACAATTGCGACTCTCCTCCTGACAGTCTTTTGGCCTGCTTTATATCGCGTGGGAAGGTATGATGTTTCAGAATAATTATTTGTTGTGTACCGAGATTGATTTGCTGAAGGCATAAAGCTATAGTCTTATAATACACTTAAAAATATTGTCGGAAGTGGGTGTGATGAAACTAATGTTGAACCTGTAAAGCGAGTGCCAATAATAATCAGAACTTTCCTGCCTATCTCACTAGTCTCACGTTTTCTACTGGAGTCTTCCCGGATAAACTAAAGCTGGCCAAAGATATTCCAATACACAAAAAGGGTAGAACTGAAGATGTTACGAATTACCGACCAATCTCAGTGCTACCGGTGTTTTCAAAGATTTACGAATTGTCAATCAATATCCGGCTATCAAAATATCTAACCTAGTATCATATAATATCAACCTCGCAGTATGGTTTTCAGAAAAAATAACACAACTCCGCACGCTCTTCTTGCCGTCAAGCAGCAAATAATCCAAAATTTTGAATATCAGCTCTTCACCTTAGGAATATTTCTCGATCTACGCAAAGCTTTTGATTCCGTTGACCACAAATTCTTAGCTGTAAAATTAGATTGCTATGGGATTCGAGGCATCACATAGACCTTATCAAGAGCTACTTATCATTTCGGCGTCAATTTGTTAAAATAGACTGTACTTCTTCAAAACAACTTGACATTAAACTAGGTGTCCCGCAAGGTTCGATATTAGGCCCGTTACTTTTCCTTTTGTATGTGAATGACATAACGGAGCTACACAGAAAACCCACAATAACCATGTTTGCAGACGACACTAGTTTATTCTTTTCAGGTAGAACACTGCATTTATTGAGCAATCGGCCAATCTGCATTTAAATGATTTATCCACATTGTTGTAACACAACAAACTTCAGTTGAATGCATTAAAAACAAAGTACATGATATTTAAGCAAATCAATAAGCATAAAAAAATAATTAACATACAGTACAGAGGACACATCTTAGAACAAGTAAGTGTGCAGAAGTTCCTTGGAGTATGGTTTAGTGAAGAGTTGTCTGGGACCCCTCATGTTAGTCATCTGCATTTCGAACTCGCGAAGTCTCTTGGATGCATTAGAAAAACAGCTTCTCTTCTACCATTGTGGCTAAAGCAATCACTATATCATTGCCTGTTCTGTTCTAAACTTTTGTAAGGCATTCTGGTCTGGGGGACAAAGACAAAAGGGAACTATGATAGGCTAAAACTGCTGCAAAAACGTGTCCTCCGAATTTTTGTGAACCACACAGGCCCTGCTAGATTTTTGTCGAAGCAACCACTTTTTTCCAGATTTGATGTTTTACAAGCAAGTAAAGTCTATTTATGAATACTGAGACAGCAAACACATAAAAAGAAACTGCACAGCGCTTACACATCTGTTCTGGCTCAATATGATATTCGTAACCCCAAACGCAGATATAAAAAAGTCAGAACAAATTATGGAAAACAAGATCTGGAATACAAGGTAATAGATATGTAAATAACTCTGCTTCTATTTTAGATTTCTGCCTACCTAGAAAAAGTTTGAAATGTGAACTTCGAGGAATTTTGTTTTTCGTTCAGATTGATAAGTAACAATGATAATAATAAGAATATTAATTGCATATTGGGGAACGGAAATGGCGCAGTATCTGTCGCATATATCGTTGGACACCTGAACTGTGCCGTAAGGGAAGGGATAAAGGAGGGAGTGAAAGAAGAAAGGAAGAGAGAGGTGCCGTAGTGGAGGGCTTCGCAATATTTTCGACCACCCGGGGATCTTTAACGTGCACTGACATCGCACAGCACACGAGCGCCTTAGCGTTTTGCCTCCATAAAAACGGAGCCGCCGTGGTTGGGTTTGAACCCGGGAACTCCGGATCAGTAGCCGACAATTATAAATGTAAATTTTTGTTTTCAATTGTTGACTTCTTTTTAGGTGTTTTTGTGATATTTGAACGAATCTTCAATGTGACTTAAAAAAACTGTCCATAGCACAACCATATTGTCTGTATGCGTGTACTATCTCTAACGATGCTTTTCTTTTTTGTACCAGCTCTCTGCTGTACTGCTGTAGGTTGCTCCTTTTGTTATGTGGGTAGAGACCTCGTCAGGCAACCATGACTTTAGTCTCTGCCAACCGCAGGATGATGTGATTTTCCTGCAAATAAAAACTAACTAACTTACTCACTGACTGACATTGACCCTAGGTTATGTATTATGTCACTGAGATTCTGCAGTAGTCCTCTGCATCTCCCCTGTACTGAAAACTTCAAGGCAGTATATTTAGGGGTTGAAATGGAAGAGAGTGACTTTCGTTTTGGGGCCGTAATCAGAGCTCTGTTTTTTTTTTCACTCAAGGCAGCGGTTCCGCCGCTGCAGGGCTGGAAGACTGGAAGCTACGTTCATCACGTCACCAGAGGCGCTGGAGGACCGCGGAGGAGCCATGAATGTGTGCGTTTTAGGCTTTCCCCGGAGAGGGGAAGTCGTACGGAGTGCTGAGTCACGGGCCAGTGCTCCCTGTTTTATAAACGGCAGGGCAGCCTGCGTTTCGTCTCCACTGGGCGCGTATGACCCTTCATAAGGCTCACTCTGTACTGCCTGGGCAGTTGTCATAGGCCGGTATGGTGCACGGTTCCGTCGCTCAGCTTGGGCAAAATTTGCTCTTGCTGTCAACAGGAATGTGCCTTGTGTTGCTCTGAATCACTGATGTTCTCTTTTGAAACTTATTTTTATGGTTGTATTCTTTTTTCTCTGGTCGCACCTTACCTCGAGCACAAGGGGTGGGCCCCTTCACAGTCCGCGCACTGTGGTGCACAGTTGCAATTCTCAGATTCATGGTCATGTGATGCACATTTGGCACATATGTTGCTGCCGCCACAACTGTGAGTGCCATGGCAAAATTTGTAGCCGTTCAAGCACCACCGAGGATTTCGTAGAAAGGGCCGTACAGTTAACTTGAAATATCTTACTTCTACGGATTCTGAACGGATGCTATTTGAAGGACTTCAGTGAAGTTTTTTTCGTTCAGGCCTTCCAACAATGCTTCTTAGGCGAGAGTCAAAAAATCATATTCCTGGTTTACATCTTTTACTGTGTTCAAGAAACGATGCGAGCTAACAGAGACAGCATTATTTTCAAAGTTTGTTACATCACACAATCTCGAATATGCTTCATCATGGATCTGGAGGAGTAGGTCGCCGCTCCTACTTTTGTCCCCTTGTAGTAAAGGCCCAAGGCATGAGTCGGAGATTTCGGAGCTATTAAGGCGCATAAGAAACCTCTCTTCTTTTTCGTTATGAGCTGAGCCCTTACTTCGGTACACGCTTGTTTCTGAGGTTGATCGTTATGTGAGAGTGGAGGAGCAATAATATTGATGTATTTTCCGGCAGCGGTGCGAGCCACCCACTAGCAGAGCTCAACGAGGGGATGGCGTAAGAACTTGCATGTCCTGCCCTCGCCAGCTGTACATCCAAATTATAACCAAATATCACGCAACTCATGGTGGCTGACCACACAGGGTTAGCCCTAGCGGTCCGGAAAAAAGAAAAATAAAGCTAATGAAAGACAGGTGAATTTCAGAACTGCGTAGGAAAGTGAAAGACAGAGGCGATGATAGAAAATTGGGCCTGCCAGTTTCCCCCGGTCGGGTAAGGCCGGAGGTATCATCTACAGGAAGCTGGGGCCGAACTGGCGTGTTGGTGCCGCCGAAGGGCCTTGAAGATTTAAACGCTCGGCATCCGCTCAACGGCTAAGATCCCCTTTTCGCCAGACATGGCTCAGCCACACACACCTCAACGTGTGTGCCCTGGTCCGTGAAGACGCGCTGCTTACTATCATCCTCCTGCGGATGCTCAGGAACCAATGGTGTCTGAACTCACCAACATCCACAAATTGCAGGTGTTCCTGCGGGATCTTCCTCGAATATCCGTCCACGTCGGACAGACAGCGGTACTCCTAAGATCGGTAAAAAGAAAATAAAGGCTCCGAGCCCCGGGTTGAACGAAAACCTAACCAATTTTTTTCTTTACACATATATTACAAAATTCCTTTAAACTGAGTGAAGACGAGTAAAACGATGAAAAGGAAATCCTTCCTTCACTGTGTCTTATCGCCAGTTCTATATAATAGAGAAATTAAGGTCCGCAGTACACGAATGTGCTGAATAATATTGTTGTACGCCGATATCGAGAGGAGGCGAGCATGCTTTGGGGCAGCGTCACCATTATTGCACAGCAGTAAAGTGCAGTAGGTGCTCGTCAAATAAGAATTAAAACTAAGATAGGGGATCATGGTTCATGGTAACATAACGTCCTAAAGCCTCAGGCTATGAGGGCCGACATAGGGAAGGGCTCCAAAACTTTTGACCACCTGGTGTTCATTAACGCGTGCTGACAGCGCAGAGTTCACGGGCCTCTATAATTTGGCCTCCTTTGAAATGCGCCAACCGCGGCATGGATCCAACCCGCGTGTTCCGGGTCAAAGGCCGAGCGCCATAACCATTGAACCACCGCCGCGGCAAAAGTAAACTAGGTTGCAGGCTGTAGCAGCTTCTATTACATATAAAACATTACAGTGGGCTCTGTATACCTCAAGCCAGAGCTGGAAGTTACTAACAAGGATTTAGAGAATCTTTTACACTAATTTTCAGACTCATCTAGTAGTTGTAGACCTGAAGACGAAATCCCTTTTTGGAGAAGTCAGAAATCAGATACGGGAGTTCAGGTTATAGATGATTTTATTCTATATAGTAAAGTATGTTTCCTGAACACCGGGAAACCCACGTACTGCTCCACCAACTCAATGATAATGAGGTGTTTAGATATATCTTTCAGTTCTATCCGCCGCACTGGCTCAGTGGTTATGGCACTCCCCTGCTGACTCAAAAACACGAGGGTTCAATCTTCGCCGTGGCGGTCGGATTTCGATGGAGGCGAAATTCTAGAGTGCCGTGTACTGTGCGATGTGAGTGCACGTTAACGAACCGCAGGGGCTCGAAATTTGCGTTGTTCTTCACTACGGCGTCCCTCATAGCCTTACCAACATTGGGACTTTAAACCCCCTAAAATCAAATCAAATAAAATTATTTACTTCGACATCAATTTTCAGACATCTTTAAATGGCTTTTTAGTAAATTGAAATACACGTGATCACTGCCAGTTTTAACCAGCTTATCAACTTCGCCTGCAATCAGCCCGACAAAAATATGCCGCTTAAGGCTTCATTCCACGGACTGAGCAGATTAAATATATTCAGAAAATGTCAGTGTTGGACAACTTAATGAAACATGTACAACTTCTATACTTTGTGCGGCACACTTAGCTCTTCAGGAGTACTGAGGAGTTACGCGTCAAAATTGCAAAATGTGGTACACACGAGATTGTAAGGAGGCAACAAAATTACCTAATACAGCATGGAGTGTTTTTCGTAGATAATAGAAGCGGCAGCACAAAGAAACAAGGACAAAAGACACACGAGAGCACTGGATAAGCCACTTTATATGATGCACCAACTAGTCCGCACAAAGATATTAATCTTTCGTAGATACCCAAGATTTGAGAAGATAATACAATTCAAACATGCGAGACCTAAAGCGCTAAATATCCTTCCAACTGCGGAAAAGAATCCTGGCAAAATTATGTGCCGTCCATAAACAGCTCTGTAACATAAACAATTGTGGCAGCAGGTTTGTAAACTAAATGGCAGGCATTCACTCTTCACAGCCCCTCTTCTGACAACCCTTGGTACACAACCAAGCATAGTTTACAGGCAGACATATGAGGCGAACATTTCGCTACAGTTTCTCGTTGCTCACGTTACACGCAGACATCTTTAAAGCACAAAAAGACAGCCGAAAACAGATTCCCGACAAGTAGAAGCAGTAACGAACCTTTCAATAGATTAATTACCAAACCAAGAAATATATCTAGTGCTTTCTGCGGACAAACAGGCCGCTGCAGCCGTCAACCGAATACATTATATATTGCTATCTCATCTGCCTGAATGATCTGTAGACACACGCACTTTTGGAACTCTTAAAAAAGTTTTTGTTTAAATGCCTGTGACAGGAAAAAAAGCAGTTCTTGTACCATTCTTGAAATATAAAAAAAGTAGCAACCTCCCATAGCAGTCACAGTTCCGGAACTCTTACTAGCCTTCTCGCAACATCCTTCGAAAGCATTCTTAATATCAGATTTGTGTTTGTTCTGGAATCGCGTGATCTTGTTAACAAGCACCTGCGTGAGTTTAAAAAGTTAGGATGTCCAAGGCTGGCTTGAACCTAGTTAAACGAGCGACAGCTTTGTCAAGTATGGTCAGCCTGGCGCCTGCGGCGAAGTGTTGACGCGCTCGGACTGGCGTGCGCTTCATCCATGGCAAGACTGATCGACCGCTGCCGAAGAAGCATGTATTAAACTCCCGCTGCTCACCGCCGCAGCGAGGCT
This sequence comes from Amblyomma americanum, assembly GCF_052857255.1. Taxonomy (NCBI): domain Eukaryota; kingdom Metazoa; phylum Arthropoda; class Arachnida; order Ixodida; family Ixodidae; genus Amblyomma; species Amblyomma americanum. Next base: position 137,340,353 of record NC_135502.1, read on the forward strand.
GCGAGCGAGCGCAGCTGCGGCGCACCTCCGTTCCGTCTGCTGAAGGTCAAACGCGCGCCACAGTTGACACCGCGAGTTTACCTCGACGAGTAGTTTTTGTTCTAAAATGTCTGCTCAACAACAGACCATCTTGTCCGCCTTGGATGTGCAGTCAAAGACGTATTCATACACTCCCTTACAGTCTTTGATATGTAAATGCCTATGATGGCTTTTTATCTGAAATCGCCTATGACACTACGTGGAGGTTCGGATTCCTACGTGAAATAGCGGACCTAGGTATACGTGCCCAAATGCTCAACTGCTTGAAAATTTTTTCTTGTCGTTCATTTCAACTACGCCTGGGCTCAACTCTTTCGAGGAACATCTTCCAGGGAAATGTTTTACCGCAGGGCTCTATATGTTGATGACCTTCAAAAAGCAATCACATCTGCAAATCTAGCAACATGAGAGAGAGAAATACTGTTGACAAAAAACAAACTTGTGGCGTGGCAAGATTAGGAATGGATTCCAGTGTTCCACACAGAAATCTGTAGCTGTTCTTTTCTGGTTCAAAAGAGGCATAAAAAGCGACTCCATCTTGATAACAAACGAAATCAAATTGCCTTTAAAAATTTAACACAAATTTCTAGTTATGATCTTTGACAAAAAACGCAAATTTCTAGCTCACATAAACCCTCTCAATAATAGGGTCTCACATTGCAAACTTACCCAAAGTACTTTCAATAAAGATTGGTCATCCGATAGAACACATCTTATGCAAGTTTACCACTGTGACGTGCGCTCTAGCTTAGAATATTTAGGTATATTTTATTTGTTGGCGAGACCAATTTAATTTGAACGACTGGATCATGTAGGAAATCTAGGTTTGCTGCTTTCAATCAGCGCATACAGAACATCCCCCTCAAATAGTCTATACGTCCAAACAGATGAACCGCCGCTCAGAGCGAGAAGAACAATGCTTCTTCGCGCAAAAGAAATAAAAATAAGGTCCCTACTGAAACGCCTGTCACCCCATAGACAGAAAGTGGGCTTCCAAAACATTCTTGAAATATACAGCCACAGCCGATAAAACCCTGTTGTTGAGCTTCGATAGTAAATAATAAAAGTAATATGGGGGAGGAAAAGATGCCGTACCTGAAATTTCTCCAAGACAAAACCAAATGCCGCTGTGGTTCAGCCTACCGTCCGTGTGACTTCACATTAGCACACGTTAGTCAAATACAAATACCACATCAACACATACTGCAGGAATATCGGGTTCTAGGAGAAAAAGAAGAACCTACACAGAATTTCACAAAGAGAGCGCAAAATCAAGTAAATAAACCTGGAGTGCTGCAGTACAAGGAAATTGTGAAAAATAGTGAGGCTGCCAAATACTGCATTAATCTTCACTGCTGCATATTATGATCTGTAGGTAGCTGTGGGCAGAACGATCAGTTATATTATTGAGAAAGATATAATTTAGACTTATGCATAGAGCTTAGACTGTGCACTTCATTCTTGAAATACAGTTGAACTCTTTTAAGAAGTAAGATACAGAACATTAAAAAATCAACGCATGATCACGCTATAAGATTGTGCTGGGTGCGGAGCCACGTCAGGATAGAGGGATATGAGACCGCATATATATGTGCCTCCTGAGCTTGCAGGAGTGAAATAAAACAAAAAAGTCAACAAGCTCTATAGAGACTGCATGAAGTTAATGCACATTGATTTGAAAGGTAAATGACATATGGGAAGTAAACAACAAGGCACACTCTATGAAGCCCATATTGGGAAAATGGAATTCATGCAGGCTGCACAGAACAGCAGAGAACTTGACAGAAAAAAAGAACAATGCAAGATATTCAAAGAACTCATCATGAATGGCTACCCAATAGACTTTATTCAAAAACCAATCGACGTCAAAAACACAACATTGTCAAGAAATCAACGCACAAAGACTAACGCCACCACCAAAATACGTCACTTTACCTTATGTCACAGTTGTCAGCGAAACCATCGCCCGAATCTTGAAACAATCGGGCCCCCAGGTTGCACCCAATCCCACAAATGCGGTTGCGCTTTGCCTACCTGTTCCCAAAGACCGGCCGCCGAGAGAAAGAGCCCAAGGCATTGTCTACAAATTTCCATGCGCCGACTGCGACGCAAGCTACATCGCAAGGTACAAAGAAAGAATTCGGCAACATAAAAACGACGTCCGCAAATCCGCAAGAGAACCCAATCCAGTAGCCGAACATTCTGAGAACTCCAACCATAGAATCAACTTCAAAGAAACCCGCATCCTCGAAACCGAAACAAATTGCCACAAAAGACTCCTTCTGGAATCCTGGCATACCCAAACTACCCCGAACAATACCAACCGCACAAAAGCAAACTTGCCCCAGTATACAACCAGGGACTTCGCTCTTCAACTCAACGAAAAAAAGTCGCCATTCACCACCTCCCTGCAGTGCGCCAGCGTGGCTGACCGCCTTCCCCTTCCCTGCGCCTTTCGCGTCACAGATGTCGTTCCTTTGACCCCCTTCCCTCTCCTCCATACTTAAAAGACGCTAGCTACTGCCCTCAGTCACCCCTGATGAAGGAGCCGAGTCGGCTTCGAATCTTTGGGTTAAAGTTAAAATTTTTGGTTGTAGATGTGCAGTTTATTATGAATCTGATTATTTTTGCTTCCTGACCAACCGTCGTAAACATAGCGGTTCCGCGGCTGCTTCTTGTTCTCTTTCGTGTTTGACAGAAAGCAATAACGGTTTACGTGCCAAAGGGCGTCAATACCAATGAGAGCTCAATGCGACGGTGGGAGTGTAGTTGTGCTGGAGGCACCTGGCAGAAGGCCCTCGACGCGAGCTGGATCTTCCTACCCTTGCAGGAAGGGTTATGTTTTATTTGCTTCTGATTTACTTCATGTTATTTATAGACCCAAGGTTCAAGGCTGTGCCCCGCAAACGCGGGTAGTGCCCACCCCACATGACCTATTTGATCGATTAACTGATGCTCTGGGCGGGCCGGCCGCCGAAAATGCAAGTACAAATATCTTTGTATCATTATTAAGGCTTTACCAGCCTTATCTATATTACGATGTGGCGGTCCACTGCAGGTTATCTGGCCTCCTTTTTTATCATGTTCCGCGGCTATGCATCGGTTGAAAGCAAATCTTTGAAATCAGTTAGTAAAATGCAGCCAATTTTTGATTTTTTTTAAATTTACTTGAGCTGCTTACAAGTATGCTGTCTGTTTACATACCCCAGTAGCACAAGTGGAGCTCTGAATTGCGGGCCCTTGTGAGCCCGGCACGGTCTGCCCATAGAGGCCCGACGTGGGATATCTGCGGGATTTTCAACTCGGCATCGGGGGCCCACAAGGGCAGCGCAGCGGGCTTACTGCATAGCGCCACGCAGCTGCGCGCTGGATCTCCTTGGGCTGGCCCATTCCGGGCCTCCCTGGGCTAGCCCATACCGGGCCCGCTTGGGCTAGCCTATTTCAGGTTCCCATAGGCTAGCGCGTCCTGGGCCCTCTTGGGCTAGCCCGTTCTGGTCCCAGTGGGCTTCTTAGCAGGTACATGCGGGAAGTCAACAAAGGTAACCCATATAGAACCCATAGCTGTATGTCTTTGGGCCCAACGACCCATTGAGACTTAAGGCCCACCTTGCCAACCCAGAGATTCCTTCTTCACTTCATAAGTATTCTTTGTGTACATCTTTTTACTGAAATTACATTCCACATATCTGACATCACAATGCAAGTACGAATACTTCTCATTTATCTATTTGTTTTTGCAAGACATTTTGTTCATTCTTGTTCACAAAGCCCCAATTACTGGGATGAAGAGTTCACCTCCTTCTTCCGAGCTTTCCGACCGCCATCCATGACAAAAATGTAGTCTGGAGCTACATGAGTGATACAACACATAACTGTCAGCTGCCACTATGCACAGCAAGGCTAATGATTGTGCTAATTTCTTGTAGTAGGCTAGATATTATCTATAGCAAATCCTCTTTCAACTACACTTGTACAAATAGAAGCTTTCAGGTCTACAAATCCAAACGCAACACGAGGCAATTTCAAAGTTCCAACTTAATCTGAAGCGGAGTCAACATATGTAGAGGGCTAAAATTAAACTACATCTGAACAAAACACTATGCATCAAAATTATATTAAAAGGACTCGATACGTCGCAAGCAGTTCATAGGCACAGTTGAAAGAAAGGCAATATATATCCGAGACAAAAAAAACCAAGCCCGTTTCTGGTGTTTACACCAAACCGGTCTTTTAGACACGGGTTCTGCTGTGACCCGACATAGTGTTTTCTGGTGTGATCGTGCCTGGTGCTCCGACCAGACCGGTATTTCAGACACGGGTCCTGATGTGGCCTAGTGTGGTGTGTTTTAGTGTGTTCTGGTCTGGTGTTCTGGGCTGTGACCCGGTTGTCTGATACCGGCGCTGGTTTGCTTAGGTTTAGTGTTTCATGGTGTGGTTGGTGTACCATTAAATTTGCTGCGGTTGGTGTACAGTACAATGTCTTGATAGAGATACTGCGAGTTTCTACATACAATTGTGAGCAAAATTAAGCGATCCCTGCGAATGCACGCCGAATGGTGTAAAACGGCAGGCACTCCTGATGCCGAGACCGGTGCATTAAACTTCCAAAAATCTCGGTGCGCCGGTCTTAAAGCCACGAGCATTTCATCAGGTGGCACCTGCACGCAGTTAGGCGTAGTGTGGCAGACACTCGCAGTGTCATAATGTTTCACATGATTGTACACTGGAGCATGCACATAACCACATCATATCTGCTCTTGCCGAAGATGAAGAGCAAGCACTTATCGTAAAGAAAGAAAAAAGGCTCACATTTGCTCATAAGCATACTTAGCTTTCTTGGTAGACAAAATTGGCAGTATAGTCAAGATGGTGCATTTTTCATCATGGCGTGCATCTTCTCTGACAAAGTCGAATATGTTGAAATTCCCTGATAGCAGCTCGACTCCAGCTGTGCCGCCACAATGCCTGAAGAACAACAAAACAAAATCACGAATTTGTGTGAAATACATTATAATCACAGTGCAATGACAATTAGCAAATACTGTAATTAAAATTAGCTCAGGGGTGCAAACATGTACTATATATTCAATACGACTTGCAACGCCTCTGCAGTAAATCAAGTGTCATCTGCTTTATAGTAAATCAATACTGCTCACATAAAGCACGCCACTTGCATTCATTTGCTTGAAATCAGTTGCTCGATAAACTAGTATTTCGGACTTTCATCCACAGAGTGTGACGATGAACACGGACAAAACGGAAAACGGCAAAAAAGCTTTGAGGTGCCTCTCCCTTTGCCCCTGCTCTTCATCGTGCTATGTGAATAAAAGTGTGAATTATTGCGTTAAGTGTTTTTTTCATTTGTATTCGTAGCTAACTGCATATATTTGCACAACAGCTGCGTACGCATGCATCATAATAAAAATTCTTATCGTACTTTGGCGTTGCAGCTGATATTGAGCATGATGGTCCTAACACAAAGTCAAGGTTTCTTAGACAATCAACAGCCCTCTAGCATCTCGGGTAATTTCATTCATTACCTTGCTCAGAGATTTTAATACTTGGTAACATAGAGAAAAAAATTGATATGGAATTTATACTGCTGCAGAAAACAAAAATATAAGAGGAATTAGGAAATTACAGGAATGATTAGAAGATGTCCGTAAAGATCGACCCAAAAAGGAGGTAAGATGTAAATATTTGATGCGAGTATATTTCAGTCTAAAAAATCCATGTATTGAGACTTTTTATGCGCACAGGGCACAGAACAGTACCGAACTGGCTGGCCGCACCTATTTACAAGACCATTCCTCTTCCTTTCTTCCTATTTTGGCAGCATAAAATGCCGAATGCTGAACTTTATTTTAAGCTGAATGCCACATACAAAACGACAAGGCTGGAATGTTAATGATTCAAAAGGAAATCTTAAACAACATACTCTAAACCTTGGCACTGGTAAAACCGCAACAGAAATACAAAAAAGCTGCCAGATTAATTTTCCTGCTGAATGTATTGAAATTAAAGCTGCCTGAGCGCACATCAGTTTTGCTTAGGTATAGCTTGCTATGCACATCCTGATCCTCTGGTGCAGTTCTCTACACATTACCTGCAAACACTTGCACACATACAAAACCCACAGTAAATTCTGCGTACTGTGCACTGCCCACGATGGTGCCTAGCACACCCTGTCTTCAGTGAGATGCAATTCTTTCGGTGTATCTATGTGTTAGGGTTTGAGTTACAAAAAATGTCCGAGTTGGTTACGAGTTAAGTGATTGAGCTTAACCAGTTGATTGGTTCTAAGCAGGAAGATCACTTGCAAGAACCGCTTCTCACATCAGGCAGATAATAATGACTTTACAACACTGTAGTGGAGGGCTCCAAGTTAATTTAGACAAAGTGGTGTTCTTTAAACTTCGCTGGCATTGTATGCCACACCGGCACCTTTTCTAAAGCAGGAATCTTTACTGCTACATATATTAATAACACACAAGTGGCATGACCCCCTCCTCCCAACATGTATGCAACAAAGTATTGCAACCGCTTCGAGCCATTAATACAGGCCCTACTGGGCCGTCCCTGCTAACTGTGAAAAAAAGTTGCTAAGATATGCTTTGTCATATTCAATGCCACAAACTCTTTTTAAAAAGCATGTAGCAAAACTAGCAAAAGAGAGCTCAAGCACATCTATGATTTAGTAAAAAGTAGCCAAAATTTTTTACATGTGAACTGAAGTAGCCGAAGTTAGAACGTGATTTGCAAAACTGTATGCATAACAGCTATACAAGAGATCAGAGAAGGTAAAAGAAAAGAGGGGCTCATTATAGGCTACATGATTGACTCTGACAGTAACTTCCATTATGCATCTGTCAGCTGAACAATAGGCCAGAAAGCATTCAATTCAAACTTATTTTCATGCAAAATGCTTTCAGTGAAGGCTATAAGTTATGACATAAAAATTTTCGTCTTTCAATAGAAACAACCAGAGGATTCGTGGACGATCGCAAATGTGGCGGCACCCACGAATGCCTGTACTGAATCAGCATCTCTTAGGCCTCAGCACTTAGAATCCAAGCTTCAGGGCAAACGACTGCTAAGTACTGTCAGTCTTATGTTTCCCTGAGATGAGAAGTATTCACTAAAAGTTGTTTATTATGGGTAACTTCACTGATCATGTATTGCCGCGCTGCACATAGAGCCAAGGCCTTTAAGATGTTTTTATCCTCGCACGCGCTAAGAGCACACATCAATTAACCTCCTGTAAATAAACTTTCACATGAAGACGTCTACAATTATTTGGTCACGTCTTGTATGTTTGTCATTATCCTTTGTTTGACGGTTTTATATTACAAACCACTAACAAACCTGAGTCGTAATTCTCACATAAACTTATGGAGTGAATATATGTCTCTGAGATAAATCCAGCTAAAGCCAGCAATTACCTCTTAGTGCATCCATTTTCCACTTCAGTGAATTATGGAACGTCACTCCAGCGCACAAAACACACGAACGAAGAGAATAGACACCACGGACACCAGACATATTTTTTGTGCGCTGGAATGATGCCTCATAATTCTGCCCAGAACCAACTATACCAGCCCTCCATGCTTAGTATTCTGGAGAACATTTTCCTTGCCTTCCGCTGTCACCTCCTGAGCACTTCTCACAGGAAATGCATTGAACAACGGCTTCTGTTGACCAGATGGTAGTGGCAGTCCTTTTGCGAAATACTGCATCTTTGGGGACTCCCTTCATGGCGTCATTCATTTCCTTCTCTACCATGAATTCAGATACATCTACAGGAAAAAGAACATACGTACAAAAATTCTTAGATATATTGACAACAAGGTATATTATACTAATTTTATTGGTACACTTCCCAGAAGCAGTATGCTTTAACGCCTGTTGAAGCAAGGAAGTAATACCTGTGCTACACGGGCACATTCGCATGACATCTGAGTAGAATTGCATTCTGACTCGACGGACTTCCGGGGCACTACACGACACTTTCCGTACACATTTGAAATTTCCTCAGCTCGTTTTCAGTGTACGATGACGACGGCGGCGGTGGTCACACTAGTGTGACAACGACACTGTCACGGCCAACAGCAGCATATATGATTGTAGTGGGACAAGTTTTTGAGGCCATCGGCACCGACGATGCCGAACGGCGAACGGCCTGACTTCATGTCCTCGGCAGGCCGGCGGCTTAGCGAAAACACGCTGATGAGGCGACGGTGTGAATATATTCGCCGTTCTACCTTATCCACATTGTTAATAATCGAAACTAACGGGTATATTTCACATGTGCACACTCGAACACTCACCAGCCATAAGCACTTGCCAACTTAATTTTAATCGATGGCGACTGCCTTCCCTTTCGCGACGACTAGGCGTAGTGAGTCCGTAGGGTTACGTCTGTGAAGAGCGAATTCACAAGTTTTAGCAAATGATCAACGAGTGCAGTTTTGACAACAGTGAGCAGAAATCAACTATTGCTCGCATCACAGGGCGCGCATACGATGTACGGGAAGCGCCGCTGTCACCTAGACCGCCCAGCACTGCTTTACGGCCAGCAGCAGTCGTCGCCGTTGCTATTTTGTGGATAAGAAGTTATGCCGTTCCAATTACCGCGAATGATCACCAATCATACTTCTGAATAAAGCAGTTTAGGATAAACTACTGATCGCGTCGGAGGATGTCGGGACAACTAGCGACAAGCGCCTGTCGTACGCGATGTCAGCAGCCCGACTGTCAAGTGTTTCTGAAGCGAGCGATCGTATTGGTGCTTCCTCCGACAGATTGTCGGACAGCATTAACAAGCATGGGTAAGACCGGTACAAAAAAGAGAAGCTTATTTATTAGAACTAAAGCGCAGAATGCGTTTTGTCATGAAAACGAGCCCTAGCTGTTCGTACGCAGCGCTTCAAACAACAGTATGAGTGTAGCCGTCTACATCGGCGCGCTGCTGGAGAAATTTCATGCTCATGCGGTAAATGTTTATTGGCATACTATTACCTTCAAGCACTTACGTAGACAGAAAACGAGCTATTTGCTAAGCAAATACAGGAAATATCGAGCAGCGGGTATCAATATGAGCAGCCACAGAGCCGAAAGCAGTCGCGCGGCTGAGGGCGGGGCGAAGCGATGGCGGCGGCAACGCCTATTGGTCTGTTCGGGCTGTGCCCGCGTTTCGAAGGCATTCCAAAATCTGGAATGTCTCCGCGGAGCTCCGTCGACTCGAATGGCATCTGAACCGAATGCTGTCGAAAAATTTCGTGTAGCAGCTCAAGTTTGGCAGTCGAGCCGAACGACATTCAGATGGAAGCCATTCGATGCGCACGTGTGACACAGGTGTAAGTAATCGTTTCGGTTATTACCAACACAAGGCTTACACCTTGACGCTGATCGTGCCATGCAATAGTGGTGAGTGCTGATATCAGTGTGAAGTACAAAAGGCAACTGCTTGCGCTGCCTTTTACAATTTGCAACTTTAACTGCACAAATATTGAAAAAAAAATGATTTCATCCTTGAAAATCGCAGATTAGTATGAGTGGCACCGAATACTGAAAATAAAAACAGTATGATTACTGCCAGTGTTTAAATCAACATGCAGTGACTTCTAAGAGCAATTTTATAATTACAGTTCTTGCCCATACCCTTGTCAATCAAGGCACTAATGCCGGTTAACCTGCAGTAAAGCTAATGAGTCCTCAAGATCCTTCCTAGTTAGCAAAATTCTTGTAGTCAAAATTGAACGAAACATTACTTAAAATCTTTTGAGCTAGAAGCGAATGAGCTACTGATATAGCCCAAGGCAAACAACTTAGTGCCTTAGAATAGTGTCCAACGAGGAGCCCACACGCAGATGCGCTGGACTTTCCACTGTTTCCTTATACAAAGTAATACAGGTGTGCATGGCCTGTGGTGTTCATGCTAAGAAATACAAAATATAAAGAGAAACAAAACTGACGACCATAGAAAAATTCGAAAATTGCCGTCATTACACCTTATGTGAAACTCGAGAGTGCTTGTTCATAAACAATCAGTAAAATGGTCATTTTGGAATTTTGCAAAATGATCAATTTGTCATGAGCATAGTCAGTATGCCTTTTCTTCACACAAAAGGTTTCCTGCGGCTCCGTTGCACTAAAGTTTTTTTTTACTACAGTGCCTTCAAAAGACAGAAATTGGTCAAGTACCACAAGATGGTAATATGCATGCACCATCATTTTCATTTCAATGCTTCATTACTTCTTAACACAACCTCCTATATGACCCACATGATTTGCTGCAGGAGCAGAATTCCGGTGTGCACCATTCACATTCCATGAAGGACCTGGCTGCCTTTTCCAAGTGTTATACTCATTTTCACAATGAAAGTACCGTTGAGCGAGTTTGACAGCAAGCAAAAAAATAATTTGAACCCAGTAGCTTAAAGAAATTTTCAAGGGGTTAGTAACATTATGCTTGTAAAAAGACAACTTCAGGTGTCAACACTCATCATAGTTGCCTTCAGATCTCAGCTTAGGTGTGCCCATAAAGTGAGGGTGGGGTGAATAGTTATAATGACCAATTGTCACGGCTGCTACATGGTGCTACCTATTTCAATGATGAAGTCTGTGACAAACTACCCTCCAAAATGTGACATCTAGCATAAAGGCTGAAAAGCTTTGATTGCGCAGTTATGCATATCATAAAGAAAGCTAGCAAACGGCACAACATTTTACTGGTATTTTGGTCCCAGATGCTCGCTCATTTGAACCTCAGTATCCCAACGAAATCAACAAAAAAGACATGACTGTTGAAGAAGGGATAATAAGCTCCCGCAAAGTGAGAAAAACAAATTAGAACCGCTCATAATAATACATGAGTCAGCCAACGAGGCCACTGTGTCGGTCACCAACTAAGAGACCATGTACAAACTTATACACTGTAAATGCACAAACTCTACATGAGAGCAAAACATGTCCTGCACTAGTGAAACAAATTTGTGTCTATGTAGGATTCTTGGCAACAGTAGGTATCACCATTATTGGCATATCCTAGAAAGGCAGAGGCCACCTAAATGATGCTGCACAATTTAGAATTTAACCTTTCAGTAAGCTATATTTTGTCTAGTACCATGAGCACCTTCTGAGGAGAAGACAAAAATGAAAGGAAAACTGCCAACTGTCATGAGGCCTGCCACAAAAAAAACAGTGAAGAGAAGTGAGGCACAAACAAAAAAGAAGGCAAGCAGTACTAAACACTGCTGCCTCTGCAAATTCAGAACAGTGAAATGTGACACCTAAAAAATTAGTTTCATGAACTATAAGCACGTAATTTTAGTGACATATTTCTTTAAATGCTGCACTAGATATTAGAATACATGAATCACTATGTGACGTTTGCATACTAAAAAATAATTTATAGTTTCATTTCCTTCCCTCATGTTGTTTAGGCTTGATCAACCGAATTATGGCTATTATGCCTAGCTGGCATTTAGTCTGCCGAGCCATGGAAAAGGCTGCAATATAAATGTTGATATGCTGTTTTATTTAAGCCTTGCTCCTGACGACCTGATCACCAATTAAACGTCGCAGCCATCGTTCGGTTGATAATAATGAAACAAGGACAAATACAATTATAAATTTTTTTACCAGTTATAGAGCAAATATAAAGGCGTGGTCATTGTATATTAGTGTATAAGGCATCATTTGAAATTAGACGCAAGCAAATATAGTATATGCAATTTCTTTCAAGCTTTGTTTAAATATGATATCAAGTAGCATGCCGAAAGGCTCAGTCAAACAGGTCACTACAAGCTCCTAATTTCCTGCAAGTGTATTAGATCAAGTATATTAACTGAACATGCAGAGAGTTATCACCAAGCAAGTGAAATGGGAAAAAAATATCAAAACTCACCAAGATAATAACCGACGTAACAATTTATGGTGAACATTCACCCTTTTTCATTTAGCACTTGTAGCTTTTTGTGCACAGGCTATATTTGAACAGACCCTGAAGTAGTTTGCAATGGACCGTGCCTACTTTCCACGCAGACCTAGAGGCCGTAAGAACATTGCAACTACAGTGAGAGGTTCGTTTAATAGTACTTCTTGCTGGGCTAGTTGGTGTAACATTGCGTATCAAAAGTAAAAACAGCGCTAATTTTTCCACAAACCACACAAAAAGAACAGACAGGAAGGTCACTGTCCTGTCTGATTTTCTGTGTGGTTTGTGTAAAAATTAGCGCTGTTTTTACGTTTGTTATACAGTGAGAGGCCGCAGAAGAGAAGCTGTCAAGTATAATTAATGTTTCATCTTTGAGGCGCATTCATAGCTGCACTATATAACACCATTCATAATCTTTTGACCAAGTGAAATAAGACGCCTTTGCTGGAGCAGTCTCTGAGGAGTGCCATGTGACACCAGCATTACTGCAGAAGGATGACATGGTTATCCTTCTGCTATATTTGTCTACGAGGACTGCCATGTGAGATGGTTACTAAATAAAAAAGCATAAAAGCATTGTTCTCATGCTGTAATATCACCTTAAAGTGCTGCCCTTAAGCCCATTACTTCATATTGGTGTTTTTAAAGCCTGGCTGCATTGAAGGGGATGTCGTGTGACTCGAGAACAGGCGGGGAGGGAACTAGAGAGGGAGAGAGAGAAAGTGGCTGATATGAGGATATGCCAGTGTGCTCGTTGTTGCTGTGCAGCCTTGGAGCTGAGCGACCAGCTCTGGACTAACCCGTGTTATGAGGGTTCGGGTTGCCCTTTTTCTTCCACTCTGTGTGTTGTGCTGTACATAGCATTTTTTCCGTCTCGGCTTTAATAAAACGTGATAATGATTCTTGATACAAATCACCACGAAATTTTTGAAAAGACAGGAGAAATGTTCCAAGCATCACTAATAAAAAAAGGAAAAGGTTGCTTGCTTCGGATACATACACTCCCTACATTCTAGTACGACGAGTCTCAGATTCCTCGTTAGTCTTGGTAGGGGTTTTGCGACGAGCCGAGACCCCCTGAATTTAAGCAATGCTTCATTCTGAGCATGAAAGTGGCACTATCTGATGGTGGCCTATTGAGAAGAGACACACACGTTATTTTGATTAGGGGAATGCCAATACAAGCCATCAATGTTTTGGTCCAAAGCAGACACTGCAACACACTGATGTCAACACAGAGGTAAACAAAACAGATCTTAGAAAACTCGATACATACTTGTACTCTACAATGTACGCTGAACTGGCACAGACAAGAACGGCTCCAAATCTGGACAGTGGAGACTTCCTCTCCGATGAAGCTCTTTTCAGACCTCTTCACTACTGAAGAACACGCACTTCAGCTGCATAACATCATAATTTCGAGCTGTGTATTTTTGCACCCACAATGCCTGGCACTTCGGGATAATTATTTGTATTGCTGGCATTTCACACAACCACAAGAAAATCTTTAAAGAGCCAAACTTCAAATACATAACGCCACTTGCTGACACTAGTTTTTGTGGTACGCTCGGCACTACTTCGGTTGTTCCAAACCACTTAATTCGAAAAGGGCTACAAAGGGCTACTTTTCTAGTGGTACTTCGTCAACAATTAGCAATGATTTTTATTCACTCGGCCGCTTGCATGCCTTGACGCGTCACACGCTTCCCACTCTAAGCTTGACATGTGGTGTAATCGGCTCGTAGAGGTGTGTTCTAGCCTTAAGACGCCACGTCAGATTACTATAAAGACGATCATACGCGTAGCGAATAACACTACGCTTACCAGACGGAACGTCGCACGCTATCGCCAGTCCGCAACGGGCCGATAGTTGCGTCAAAAACGCGCGTGCAACCAGTGCACGATCACGTTCGACGTCGAATAATGAACAGGAAGTCGGGCAACCACCTTCACGAAAGCCCAAAAAATAGTCACGCGTTTTGCTGGGCAGTATACAATTACCACATTTACATTTAGGACTCCTACGCGTGCCTGCCATATAGCAAGCGTATTTATTCATAAACTGTGAACACTGACAGACCAGCATGTTCATGAATCAATGTGGAATGCACTTTGCTGCCGCGGAAACAACCAGTGACTCACGCACAATGCCGAAGGGAATTGAACAGGGGAGAGCTGACAGAGCCTCGTCCTTTCCATTTCTTCTCGCCTTTGTGCTCGCTCGTTTATTTTCGCGGTCGCAAATTGCACGCACTCTTGCGCTACACTATGGGTCTCACCTGAAAACGAAGACTCTACGCATTCCAGTAACCGCTTTCTTCTCTTGCTTCGTGGCTGCTATGGTTGAAGTCGAACGTGTTGTGGAAACGAAGACTCGACGCATTCCAGTAACCGCTTTCTTATCTTGCTTCGCGGCTGCTACGGTTAAAGTCGAACGTGTTGTCAAGATGAAACGGCTACATGGTTCTCGGCGTGGTCACTTTTTACAGAGTAGGCGAACGGCTGAATAGGTGACAGGCGGTGCAAGCTGCGATAAGCAGGAGACCCAGACGCGAGTTTGCAGCAAGAATTTTGAAATCAGACAAACAGCACATGGACAACCGCAGCACGGACCATAGCACGGCGCGGCGTAATGCCTAGCCGGATTTCACACCAAAATGCACAGAGGGAGAGGAGGGGGGAGGGTTTGCTGTTTCCTGCTACGTGACCTGGCAGCCAGCGCGCTGGATTGGAATGGCGTTGGGAAGCACGATAGGCGCTGGCGCGTGGCTGTTAGCGTTGCTCGTGTCATGGCAAATAATTACTTCGAACTGTTACCAAATTGCAGCTAGACTAAGGCGCGTCGCTCCTCCGTGTATCATTGCCGCGCAGTTTTCATGTCAAAACAGGCGAGGATGTTTCAGCTCCTTCCAGAACTACTTTACAACTTGTTTTCTTAGGTTTTCTCTTTTCTTTCTGGCCTTTTGCAGACAGGATTAACGAACGTTCACTGCATATTTTTAGCACAGCACCAAGTTTCTCTTAAACCGCATTTCGGCTTAGGCTAAAAAGATATGATCTGCAGAACATATCTGCTTTACTCAACTG
Source organism: Amblyomma americanum (assembly GCF_052857255.1). Taxonomy (NCBI): domain Eukaryota; kingdom Metazoa; phylum Arthropoda; class Arachnida; order Ixodida; family Ixodidae; genus Amblyomma; species Amblyomma americanum. The sequence continues at coordinate 137,355,417 of NC_135502.1, forward strand.
CAAAAAAAAGTTAGACTCAAAGCTTCTATCGTGTTTAAAAAACGTTTATTACTGCAAACGCTCATTAAATCCGACACCAAGGGAAAGTAAAAAAATTTCGAATTATCAAATCACCCAAAATAACTGACAAGAACCACTTGTATCTGAGTATAGGTCAGAAGAGAGGACCGTCTCAGTTACTGCTGGCCGCCGGAATTCGCCTACCTGTATGCATTGTCATTTTGTAGCGCATATAACTTAAATTACATGCTTAATTGCATATTCTATGCAGAATCCATTTAGATTTAACGCGGGAACGCAAGCTATTTGCCCACATTCGTCTGCCTTTATCAACGTGCTGAACGGGCAGTCCGTATACTGAGCATATATATGCCCGCACTTCTCCCATGCACCCATGCTCCATCGCTCTGGCACCCATGCAGCCATTTCACATGTGATGTAGGATATGCAGCCAGGCTAGTGTAAGTGGTACTAAATGTCCATAGTTGTCGCCGGGCAACGATCGCTAAAATTACGCTTGATGTTTCTGCACTGCAAACTCCATAATAATCGGCGCTGGACTTTGAAGGCTGCAGGCTGAAATATACTACCTGGTTCTACACACAGTGTCGTCAGAGTGATGCACGGGAAGCCCCCGTGGGGTTGCCCGCAATTAACCATCGTATAACCCAGGTTCTAGAACACACATTTTCCCTCTGCATGGTCCACAGTTAGCCCTTTTCAACCAGATATGCAGACGGGGAAGATGTGGGAATGGCAGATATGTGCCTATGCACAGCCCACGTATTTTCTACGCAGTCCTTTGTAGGCTGTAGGCGGAAATAGTGGATGTTTGTCCACACGTAGCTACCCTCCTTGGATAGTTTAGGGTGCTGCAGGGTGCAGCCCTTATTGGGGTTGTCCGCACTTCACAAACATGTAACCCCATCTTTTATGCACACGAACTGCATGCAGCCCACGCTTAGCATTTTTTGATACCTTGTTTAGGATATAGGCGGGGAAGGTGCGCGCGAATGACAAATGCACCCCCGCCTGACCCACGCGTGACCAACGTAGGTGTTGCTCCCGCAGCCCACACTGCATGAGTACAACGTTTCGCCACTGTGAAGCCTATGATTTAGCCCCTGTATTTTATACACAGGACCCATGTAGGCAGAATGCGGAAATACTATCGATTTGCCAACGCAATTCCACCGTGGCTTCCTCAAGGTGCTGTACGCGCAGCCCCAGGGGGGCTGTCCACACTTCACCATGACAGAGCCCGCACGTTTGCCCGCAAGTATCTGTGGTGGGATTCAGGTGGGCTGCCCGCTTAGGCATAAAATGGGCAGCCAAAACTTGTTCTGCCAACTCTGCGCACACGAGAGACCCATGCACGTTTATTGCCGGCAGCTACCAGCCGTCATTGCCCATTTCGGACCCGTAAGGGCCCGCCCCCTTACGTTACTGAGGTATATTATAAATATCTTCTGGGTTGTCATGTTTTATGAGTACCGCTCCTGCCATTTTCATCGACGCAAAACCAGAATTGAATCTTTTAGAAACCTTGTGAATAAAGCACCTTCTGAATTGCGTACTCACATGTTCGGTAGAAACGTGGAAGCGAACGAAAACGGCAAGCATAGCCCGGGTTGGCGGCAATTAGGGAGGCGCATGAGATCAGAAAATTTGCACGGATAAGGTGGCCGCAGTGTGCACAAGAGTAGATTAATTCGAGGAACATGGGAAAAGCCGGTCCTGCAGGCGCAGTTAGGCTCATGATAATGATGACACAATGTGAATGCACCAAAAAGTTCAACTCGATGCTGAATGTTAACGATGCTAATTTTTACGAATTATGCACTTTTGTGTATAAAGAAATGACTCCGAAATTATTTTCATAAACACGCAGGTAACTTGCGATTGTTCTGCTGATTGTCGCTTTTTCCTCTGTTTGCAGAAGGTGGGACAAGGGGGCAGAAGTAAAGTACTGCGATAAATTATTTTTCAAAGCTTCCGAGGACCTCGTTAAATTTGATGTGTATATATATACAAGTGGGTACGTGTTAATCCCAGACCCCCACCTCAGCAAGCGGCACAAGGAGAGAACCTTTTTCGGAGAATTCTTTGTGAATACCTCCGGCATTCTTATTTATGACAACACTTGTGTGAGTTTGTAGGAGAACCATCGATTCATTTGCCATGTGTTGTGTAAAGAAAAGCTGTAACGTCGGCCTGCTCGGTCCTCGTGCGCGCTGCCTGTTTTCTGAGCGTTTTGATCCCCAAAACCATCCAGTAGAGAATGTCTGCCCTTTAGTCTTGTAACTTTGCTGCATTCTGCCAACCTTTATAGCGGTGCATGCGGGTTTTTTATTTATGTCATGCGAACGAGCCACCTTGCCAGACAGCACATGTCATCGGCCGGATATTGCAAACGCGTTGGTGATCCGTGTCCAACCGTGGCGCATTCTTGCCAATGCGTTACCAATAAGGGCGATGCGATTCGAGAACACGTTCATTAATGTCCCGGCTATGCCCTTTATTCCTCAGAATTGGCATTCACCGGTGTATAACTCTTGAACACCGCGTTGAACACCGTGTACAACCTGGCTTTCGGCGGCGAATATTGTCCGGACAGTTGCGATGGCTAGCCACAGTGGCATACATCATGGCATACGGTGGTCGATGTTGTCATGCCAATCTTTATGGCCAGTGAGCATCAGATATATCTTGGTATAAGTTCGTCAATATTGTCCCGGAAGTTGGGATGGCTTTCGAACAATGTACAAAAAATGGGCATGGCTGCCCAATATTTTCCCACCGGTTGAGTTGAGTAGGTTTGTCAATATTTTCTCACAAGTAATGATCAATTATAAAAAATGTGTATATCCTGGCATATGCTGAACGTTTTCCTGCCTGTTGCGATGAGCCGCCAAAATTGCATACATCCCCGTATACGTTGGTCAATACTGTCCAACCAATTTTTCTTGCTCACCGACATTGATCATGGCACTAGTTGGCCTCTACGCGTCATGTCGCGCCAGCCTCGTATTGATATATTCGACTTCATAAACCGTGCAAACTAGATTTTGCTTAGACCGCAGTGCCCCGAAAGAGAGAAAAAATTTCTGTGGTTTAGCTATGCTTATATCGATAGTGACGCGATAGCTACATCTGGTCGAGTGGAACCAGGTCAGTTTAATTGCAAAGTCAGTCTCTAGCCGCTCCAGTTCCTTCCCGGACGTTCCTTCTTCATCTTCATCTTACTTGACACGGCGCATGCGCACAGCTGTTTGTTGCAGCTTTTGCGCGCCGGTAGCAGCAGCTGCTCCGCACCACGTGACCAACCATGAGACCAACGACCGCACCACGTGATCAACCCACGTGACCTCAACAACCACGTGGCCAACGACGCCGCCATGGAGCACAAGTGGTACCACACTGAAGTGTCAAAGAGGTGCCGTAGTGTAGGTATCGCTAAAAAGAGCAGCTAGGAATGCACCTTTGAGTTTTGTCTATGTAGCAGTGATAGCCATGCGCAGTGCGAGATCTCAAAGTAAACAGCGGTGAGCGCGGCTGAGGGTTTGTGCAGGTGTGTGGGGGCCGGTCGCGTTATGCGTATACGTATTCGGGTCTTTTATTTGGAACTTTTTAAAGCTTGCGCTCTACTTCGTACCTCACTCCCCCAGCTTTGAGGCATCGTCTTCGGCGGCGGCAGCGGCGTCATCCGCAGGACAGAATCTTCCATTCTGTCTCTCTTGATCGCTGTACGCTGGGTTAACATGGTGAGTTTTGTTGAGCCACCCCAAGCTCGGGAAAAACGAGCGCCGTGTGCGCGGGTGCGCGTGCACGCTGCCCAACCACTCAATATGGTGATCTCTGGCAACCCCGCTGTCCCGAAACGTGGCCTAATTGGTTGCTGAGTGAACTCGGTGCAACGCCCGCGAGTTTCCTGGAAATTTCTTGGTTGTTGCCTCATCTATGCGAACTAAGCATCTGCGGGAGTGGCTAATGGCCCGCTGGGTGAGAGGATTCCCTGGAGAGAGGCGCGAACATGGAGTCTGTTATGCCCGAGCACGCATTCCGCTGGCCTCATGGGAAGCCGGTGCTGTACGTCCGCCGTTGCGCGCTGCATTCCCGAACTCTCGGACATGTCGCGGCTGGCAGCATGATTCATCCAAGCACGCCCGGTGGATTCCTTTCTCTCCGCCCTCGCAAGCGCCGGCTCGAAACGCAACCCACGCTTCACCTGCAGCCCTTTCCCGGCTGCAAACAGCCGAGCTCTTTTCGTCCATTCGTCAAATTTGAACTGTGACCACTGCCGTGACCTGAATGGAAGGTTTGCACGGCTGGCTGGGGCAACGCTCATTGTTTATCCGCTGTTTACCCACTCATCTATCCGCTGTTGAGTCCTATAGTCAACTCATTAGACATGCAGGAAAATTCCCGTGACCTTGTTAGCGCTGTGACCGAGGAAGTATGCGAAGAGTCATCCACTATAAATGCTCGGTTAGATGATCTCGAGGACAAATCACACGTGAAAATGTTATCTGTTACAGCGCAACAGACAGCAGTAACGAAAACTTGTCCCAGTCAGAGGAGAAAGGTCGCGATGTTCCTCTTTAAGTCCTGAACCTTTCAGTGTCCGTTGAAAGTATTTCTCGCGCACATAGCTTCGGCTCGTAAATGTAAGACAAATGCTGACTCATAATTGAGAAATTCGCTTCCTCGAAACTAAAGAACAACTGTTTCTCTCAGCGGCCCATATTTGAAAACTCTGGCTTTTCGATAAGCGGAGACTTTTATCACGTCACTCGTCAGTCCAGGAAGAAACTAACTGAATTTGTCAAGACAATTCATATTCTCTGCGATCAAAGAAGCTGTATATGACCCATGAATGCTACATGTGTAGATCTGTCACGCATCGCGTCTGCCAGTTGGATTCAGCGCCTGATCGCTTCGCTGCTACTGGCAGCGTACCCGCAGCTGCGGGAAGCATAGTGGACTTTATTCACAGAAAAAGTGGACGCAATAATTACTGAACACATTCCCCAAAAACGAATAAATTTTAACTCTAATGCTCCTTTGTGTAATGCATGCTTAGAACGTATTCTGAACAAAAAGTAAAGACTATTTCTGCGCGCTAAGACAGCACGGACATCTGACCGTTGAAATGCATATTTCGGTTGCAATGCAGCATATATGGAAGCCGTCTTGGAAAGTAAAAATAAGTTCTACCTGCGGACCTTACCGTCTCTCTTTAAAGATATTCCAAAAAAGTTTCGGAACGTGGTCAGTAATAATAGGATTCATTCTGTTGTCCTTTACGATTAATGCAGTAACCCTGTAAATGATCACGACTGCTGCAATATTCTGAATACGTTATATGCTTCGTGTTTCCAACCACTTTTATTATTAATCGCCCAGTTCACCATTGTGAATATGTGTCAATGTATCCTTTAACTACTGATTCTGCTGGTATTTCTTCTCTGATTCAAAAAGAAAAGCTTTCTTCCTGTGTGGGCGTTGACGGTATTATTATCAATTTTTTGAAAAGTATAGCTATATCCTCATCATTGATATTACGTGAGATATTTGCGCAATCTTTGCAGTCTGGATGTATTCAAAGTGAATGGAAGGTAGAGAAGGTGATTCCTTTGCATAAATAAGGAAGTACTCATTCACCCCTCAATTACAGGCCAATCTCATTGACCAGTGTTCCATGCAAGATCCTTGAACACATCATTCACTCGCACCTTGTCTCTTTCCTAGAAAATAACCCATTTTTCACTTCATTTCAACATGGTTTTAGAAAACCGGTTTCATGTGAAACGCAGCTGGTGTCTTTCACAAATGATTTATTTCAAGCAATGGACGACGTAAATGTAATGGACTGCATATTCTTAGGTTTCGCCAAAGCATTTAACACTTTTTCTTGTCATTTACATTTTCTTAAGCTCAGTGCTCTCAGTATTGACAAGAAGATTTTAGGCTCGATTAACTGTTTTTGTCGAATCGTTCTCAGTATGTCTCCGTTACGAACCATGATTCTGGTCCTACCACTGTAACTTCCGGAAGGCTCCGTTACAGGGCCTCTTTTGTTCCTCTTTTATATTATTGACCTGCCATCGCAACTAACGTCCCATATAATATTGTTGGCTGCTCATTGTGTAATCTATCGCGTTATTTCTGACCACTTTGACAGTGTTGCGTTACATAAGATTACCTGAACTCTGTTTCTCTTGGTGCACGTATTGGCTTATGACCGTTACGGCTACAAAGTATAAAACACATGCGAGTCTCTCGCCGCCTTTCTAATGATCACACCCCCTTTTTCCTTTGCAGTTCTTTACTAATGTCAGCAACATCTTATAAATACCTTGGCGTCACAAATTATCTATCCTGGAAAATACCTATTAAATTTGAGTCAAATAATGCTAATCGCATGCTTGGATTCCTTCGCCTTCGTTTCTCGTCGGTCACCGTGCCTGTAAAACTCCATTTATATAGTGCTTTAATAAGTTCCAAACTGGAATACGCATGTTCAATATGGGACCTCTGTCATCTCGCCCTTTCACACACTATTGAATCCATTCAGAACCGTACCGCACGCTTTATTTTTTCCAACTACTCAAGAACTGCTAGTGTATTTGCTATGAAATCTGCGCTTAATCTTCCTGACCTTGCTCTCCGTCGCAGGTAGTTCCGGCTTTGTCTGTTGCAAAAAAATTTACAGTAACATCGCTCTTCAGCAATTACTTACTCCTTCATCGTACGTGGCATCCGGCATCGACCACTGGTTGAAATTTGGCGTCCCGCAAAGCCGCACTGATACTCGTCTCCGTTCGTTTATTCCTCGCACTTGTTATTATACTCCGTCTCACAAGATGTTTGCAGCACTACGAAAGGTACAGCTCTCTCGTCCAATCAGGATGGTGCGCACTACATTAGTGTGTTCCTACGCGCCTGTGGCTCGATCCACCTGATGTCCAGGTGGCTTCTTTCTACCTCTATTTATAGTAGCACCGAGCCACAGGTGTTCCACCGCGCAGCGCCGCGCCTTTCCTCAAAATCCAACTTTCAATTTTCAGTTTTCGCTCGCTTCTTTCCCTCCTTTATCTCTTCCTTTACTGCGCGGTTCGGGTGTCCACCGATATATGTGAGACAACCAGGGTACTGTTCTCATCAGTTCCTCTGTTGTCGCGTCGCAGTAAATTTCAGTAATCGTGTCATGTGCATATAAATTTATTTACTCCAGCGTGCCGAGGCAGAAGAGTGTCGATGGTGGCGAAATGCAAAACAAGCCCATGTGCTGCGCGAGAGGCAACGCGCGTTAAACGGGTTCGATCATCTCATCGTCCTCATAACAACTGAATTCAGCACTGCTGGTTGTGTCGTCCTCCAGGTTGACAACAATGGCCGGTCCGTGGTCAACAACATCGTCGATGATGTGGTCCAGTTTTCTCATCACATCTTCCTCACTGATAATATGCTGCACGTAATTCTTCCATTTCTCAACAGTCACTTGCGTGATGCCTTGCCAAACCAGAGGCTCGACGTATTGGAGCTTAAACGTCTTGTTTTGGCTGGCCACGAAACCCTTGACGTAGCTCCAGACAAGCTCTATCGTGTTCAGTTGGCAGTGGTACGGTGGCAGGCGCACAACGAGATGGCCAGCAGCTTTAGCAATGCAGTCGACACGGTATTGCTCCCCACCTGTGTTCACATTGCTGACAAGCTGCATGAGCTCGGCCTTCACCATGCCGCTGCTCCACGCGACACCTTTTCCGGACAGCCAAGCCTGTATGTCCTTTTTGAGGCTACTCATCCGCGGCACTTTATCCTGCTTCACAGAATGATATGGCGCGTTGTCCATCACTATAACGCTGCCGGGTGGTAGTAGTGGGAGAAGTCTCCTGGAGAACCAGTTTTCGTAGTGTTCCCCGTTCATTTCCTCGTGGTAATCGCCCGAGTTTTTCTTCGCTCGGAAAACTTCCGCTGCGCCTTCGACAAAACCTTGCTCACTACCGCAATGCGTCACAATAAGCCTGCCACCTTTGCCACTGGGGTTTTGTAGACCAGTCGACAGTCCGGATCGATGCGCTTGGTGTGCAGATTGGATGGTGCAGTCAGTCCACACTCGACTTCGCGTGTGGCCAGCGTTAACCCACGTTTCGTCGGTGAAGAAAATAGGCCTACCCTGGCGTCGCAGCTCCGCTATCTGGCGCAGGTACCGGCGGCGACACTGCACAATGTGCGTCGCTTCGATTAACATCGCATTCCGAGAGTGCTTCTTATATCGGAAGCCAAGTTTCTTCAACATCCTCTGCATTGTCGCTGCGGACACGGTCGGTAGCGTTTCGTCCTCTTCGAAATGCGCAACCACCTTCGCGATAGTTCGAATTTCCCCTCTCTGGAAAAAAGTATGTACCACCCTTCGCAACACGCTCAGGTCAAAATCGTCCAGCTTCTTCGTCCGCTCGCGGCCTCTTCCGCCAGCACGCTTCTTCGGTGACAACACTCGGCCCGCGTTCAACGTCTCCGTTGTCCACTTGTAAAGCGTTCGCTCGCTCACCTGCGTGAGTTTTGCCGTCCTCTTGATCAGCGCATTTGTACTCCAACTGCCGCCGCACTCGACGCGAAGCGCTTCAAGAACATTTAAAGCCACATGCTTCGCCTGCTTGGGGAAACAGCGCACTGTCGGTGTAGAGCACACAGGAGACACAACAGGCTCGTCCGACGCCATGTTGGAAAGTGGCGACGCATCACTACCTCGCAGCAGGCCTCCGCAGAGCTGTGTCCGTACGGGCTTTGTCTGGTAATTTCACCAGTGATTGAAACACTCCCTACCATTTAAATATACCTGTCCAAATCATGTTTTTAGTTGCAATGCTTATTGTTTCGATTAATAGTCATACACTCCTCAAATATTCGAGGGACTATTTTCTGCGTTTCTGCAGCCCTGATTGGACGAGAGAGCTCTACCTTCCGTAGTGCTGCAAACATCTTGTGAGACGAAGTATAGTGTAACCACCTCCCTGCCTCCATCGCTACAATAAGCAATGATGAAGCGTTCAATAAATGCCGCTATGATTTTGTATGCCCCTCCTTTCTGTAATGCCCTCGGGCCTTGAGAGTATAGAAATAAATTGATAAATAAATAAATAAATGGAAATAAATATATTAATGCTTCTGGGATTTCTCGCTCACGGCCAGCGCCCTCGACGACGACAACGGCTTTTTTGAGACACGGTGTCCTTAACGCTATCGCGTTAAAAGAACGGATGGTCTAATCGGAAGAGTTGCGCTCTCGCAATGTAAAGTCGCGACTGGCACTCGAAGCGGAACGAAAGGGACAACTGGTCAGCAAGAGAAAGCAAATCGTTCTCGTCTCGTTTCTCTTGTAGAAACTGTAAGGAAAAGTACAGAGAGACCGACAAGCGCATCTACAGTAAAGAGGAAGAGACATTAGCTGCCGCAGTAGCGTGTGTCGTTTAACGTTCGTTAGTAGCCAGTAAAACGCGAACGCGTGCGCACTAAGGTCCAGTCGTAACAGAACGTCCTCGATGCATGTACGGCAGAAAGCAGAGAACGGATCCACGGGTGCCTGTGTTCAGAAAGACCACTTTCCGCTTGCAGATGCATTCGATTGCAGCGCATTATAGATTCTGTTGTTTGGGCGGCCAGCATCTTGTGCCCGAATACGCGGCGTTCGCCTTGCGATGGGTTGTGCAGCGTTTTTTGTAATCCATGCAGTCTCCTAGCAAACGAATTTTATTTCGTCGCAGGAATTTCGACAAGTGTGCCTTTGTGATTTTTTTCCGCGTGGCCCCAAGCCGATCAACAAGTGCGAGCATGAGCTTGAGTTCAGAGTCATGTCGATATCTTTTTTCTGAGGCAGTGTGACAAGTGCATATCCTTACCTTTCAGGTGGTGTGGGCGATAAGTTAGAACTTACGACATGTTCTCTGATATTCAGCATGCAACAACTCATTTGGCGATTAAGAGGACGTCATTGCTACATTAAAAAATTGGAACTGTCAAAATAGCAGCCGTCTGAAAAATTGTTTGCTCGCACAGCAGCGAACGACCGAACATTCAATCCCGTTACACACGCGAAACTGTCCTACGGGTTTTTATTTACTCCATTCAAACTTTTCACTACTGTATAGTGTATCAGTCATTTTTGTTCACCGCTTCATGCGCTATACAAGCAAGATTTACTTGTATACGACCACTGGCGCATTTTGTGCGCCTACTCACTCTTGCCGTGATCGTATATATAAGCTCTTAATTTAACTTCGCAAGCCATCTTCGCGCATCCCCGGCATGCTTTATGATCGAGGCGCCTTTGCATCCTCTTAGTATGATGTGATATTTACTACGCGGTTAAGAAAAGAGGATCAGCAATAGGTATTCTGTTACTCACACGCGTGAGATTTCTTACGTATAGAAATTTGTGGAAGTCAATGGCAAATATTATGAAAGTGTCTCAGCTAAACCTTCTTTGCACTGTTGGGAATCATGTGTCGTACTCCTTAGTTTGTTCGTTATCGAAAATTTATTTGAATGATAAGCCTAAGTTCCTAAATATTGGCCCGCGAAAAAGTAAATTTTGAAGCAGACAGAAATATTTTCAATAAGGCTCCATTTACGTAGCTTTCTTTATAGCGAGAGCTACACTACCCTCAGTCTCGCCATGTCGCCTGCGTCTGGAAGGCCAGTTGTGCGCATGCTCAAGGAGCCGAGTGACGTCAGAGCACGCAGCTGGTGTGCCACGCCACGCGCCTCGCAGCTGACTGTGGAGCAGACGCCGCGCGCCTCTCCAGATGTGCACATGTGTGAGGAGTCGAGTGACGTCAGAGCTGGTGCGCCTTACTGCGAATGCGGTAGGGGAGGCGATGAGCTGCGGTGTGAGTATAAGGCGGGTGTGATGCAGTAGCGCTTCGGAGAGCCATCGCCATGGAAAAAACAGCCGTTGAGCGGCTACGCAGTCATGATAAGCTCGACTCGTCCGACCCTGCGGTTGTGGACTGGGAGCTGGCTATCGATAAAGGGTTTCAAGTTTCAAGTTTATTTTATTTACATCATAATTTTGGGTATGTCCGGGTAAAAAGTGATCGCAGATCACTTGAGGGACCCCTTTTTAAATTGCATACAGCAGAATATATAAGTACTATGTAAAAGATTAAAACATCAGAAGATCTTCTTATGTTTGTATTATTTTGTCTATAGTGTTGGCCGATCGATCGGCCAACTCTATAGAGAAAACTTTTTACACAGACACAGATATACATACAAAATAATTTTTTACATCAACAAATATATATTGTGAGCACTTTATGCGCTTTCGTCGTCGTCGCCTCTCTGGCTGCGACTTCATCCTATTTTCATGCACTGTACATTCCCATCGTCATCGCTTGGTGCTGTTCGCTGGGAGCACGTCTTTGCCAGCGGGCTGGAATAAACGTCTCCTTTGAAGTCTTCCCTTACACGTGGTGGAGGTGCTCCTTGGATCCCCCGTATCCTCTTTTCCCGCTTCTCGCTGGATCTGCGTTCCGGTCGTCGCTTGTGTGCTCTCGCCGTCATGCCTCAAGAGGAGAACGCCGACGGCCCGGGTTCCTCCCGCTCGCCCTCTGCTGCCCCCACAACTTGGACCGTGAGCAGCCGTCAACGCCACCCCCAGATATTTGCCGGGCTCCGCGGCGACGACGTGGATGACTGGCTTGACCACTACGACCGCGTGAGTTCGTTCAACCGCTAGGACGATTCCCTTAAACTCCTGAATGTGTCTTTTTATTTAACTGACGTTGTACGGACATGGTTCTTAAATCATGAGATGGAGATTTCCGACTGGAGACGTTTCAAGCAGCAGTTGCGACAGAATTGTGGCTCTCCGGCTGTTCGATCTGAAGTCGCTAAGAAGAAGCTTGCTGAGCGCATCCAGCGCCCTGCCGAGTCGTACACTTCCTATATTGAGGATGTACTTGCTCTCTGCCGCCGTGTCAATGACACCATGACCGAGGCTGACCTTGTTCGCCACGTCCTGAAGGGTATCGGCTCTGTGGCGTTCAATGCCCTTGACGTCCAAAACCCTACTACGGTCGATGCTATCATCGCGACCTGTCAACGTCTCGATCAGCTGCAATCTATCCGTTTACAATCTGACCCGGCCGCCTCCTTTTTACCGACCGACTCCGACCTGCGTGCCCTCATTCGTGCGCTCATTCATGAGGAGCTTCTCGCTCACGGTTCTCGTGCCTCACCGTACCTGCGCCTTCTGCTCCGTCCTCTACTGGTGCTGGCCTTCGCAGCATCATCAAAGAAGAGTTGGCCTCAGTAGCCTGCTCTCTGGCACCAGACACCCCTGCTATTCGCCCTACACCCACATACGCTCAGGTCACTGCCATGCAACCTGTCTTTGGTCCGCCTCCAACGCCAGCGCCGCCCCGCGACCATGTCACCACTTTAGCACATCAAGCCTCACCGCCAGCGTTCTCCTCGCCCTGGCGCCCCAGCCGCCCGAAGTTTTATTATTGAGGCTTCCGGGGCCATATTTCCCGCTTCTGCCGCCGGCGCCTTCAAGACGAACGTCGCGGGTATGCCGCCTTCGAAAGAGGCTACTCTACTCGTGCGCCCTCTCCTCAACGCCATGCCTTCCTTGACTCTTTGGGACGTTCTTCGTCACCTCTCCCACCTCTGCTCGCCCTCGTGGTTGTCGGCCCACCATAGCTCGATCCCCTTCGCCGTTCCGCCGCTCTTCTTCTCCGCTTCGGCCGGCTTCTGCGGCGCCTGACCTGCGCTCGGAAAACCAGAGGCTGCAGTTTTTGGAGGGAAAGCTGCATGCTTTGGACACCGACAAATACCTTCGGAGTGCCCGTCTAATATGGTTTCAGCGTGGGTTGAAGGTTTACAGATAGAGGCATTGAGTGATACGTGTGCTGCAGTCTCTGTTATTCACGCAGACTTGTGTTCTCGCTTAAGGAAGGTGAAAACGCCGTACGTTGGGCCTTCCCTGCGTGGCGCTAACGACGTCATCATTCGCCCATCCGTTAAGTGCACTGTTCGGGTTTATATTGACGGTGTCCGTCACCACGTACAAGTTGCTGTGCTTTCTGCGTGCGCTTACCTTATGATTTTTGGTTTGGATTTCTGATCTTCTGTCAGTGCTTTTATTTCATGCCGTGACCGCATCGTGCACATGACTGAGAGCGACCCATCATCTGAAGTCCTCCAGCCCTGTCATCGCCTCATTACCGCTGCTGATACGGTTTTGCCCGCTGGGGGTCAAGATCTTGTACGACTTTCTTCTGATACCATCGTCCATGGGGATGTCTTCATCGCGCCTTCTGCTCGACATCTGATCAGGGGCCTTGCCTTTCCACCTAGCCTGATTCGGTTTGAAAGTGGGTCCGCCGTCGTCGCTGCCTTGAACACCTTCTCGTGAACCTCTAGTATCACCCAAAGGCACTTCTTTTTCCTGCACATTGGACATGCTCCCGGTTTCCCTCGTCGTGCTTACCGCACGCTCCTACTCGTCGCTTCCCACCGCGGATGTTTCTCTCTCCGTCCTCTCTGCCACCATCAATCCAGATCTCCCAGCGTCGCAACGGCAAGAGTTACTAGACTTGCTTCTCAAGCACCAGGGATCTTTTGATGTGGCTTCCTCTACCCTGGGCAAGACTTCTGTGGCTGAGCACCGCAGCGTGACCGAGGTTACCTCGGTTGTTCGCTGCCGACCGTACCGCGTTTCCTTATGTGAACGCAAAGTCAACGAGGACAATGTGAGTGAAATGCTCCGCCGAGACATTATTCGCCCTTCCGCCAGTCCCTGGTCGTCCCCGGTGGTTTTGGTGAAGAGGGATGGGTCAGTGCGCTTTTGTGTTGATTACCGTGCCCTCAACAAAATCACATGTAAAGACGTTTGCCCTATGCCCCGGATTGATGACTCCCTCGACTCTCTTCAAAGAGCTGAATACTTTCCGACCCTAGATCTCCGGTCTGGTTATTGGTATATTCCATGCATGAAGCCGACAAGGAAAAAGCCGCGTTCGCTACTCCTGACGGCCTTTACGAATTTAATGTTATGCCTTTTGGACTGTGTAACGCTCCTGCTACTTTTGAACGCATAATTGATACAGTCCTTCGCGGCCTTAAATGGAAAACCTGTTTATGCTATCTGGACGATATTGTTATCTTCTCTTCAACTTTTCGTGAACACTTAGGCCGCCTCGATGAAGTGCTCACTTGCTTCGCTTCTGCTGGCCTTCAACTAAATACGAAAAAGTGCTATTTCGCCAGGAAGGAAATCACAATTTTAGGCCACCTCGTCAGCCGGGATGGCAATCGACCCGACCCTGACAAGCTTGCCGCTCTCCTGAACTTTGCCCGTCCCTAGCACAGTAAACAACTGCGTAGTTTCCTCGGTCTGCCCTCTTATTTTCGGCGCTTTATACGAAATTTTGCGACCACTTAAATCGAGCTCTCACCTACTACCCTGTCCTTGGCCATTTCCACGATACTGCCCCAACCATTCTACACATTGACGCTAGCTGCCACGGCCTTGGTGCTGTTCTTCTGCAGCGTGATACTACTTGCGAAAGAGTTATTGCGTTCGCCAGCCGCACTCTGACACCTGCCGAACGTAACTACACTATCATTGAGCAGGAATGTATTGCCGTCGTTTGGGCAGTGCATAAATTTCGCCCCTACCTTTACGGTCGCCACTTCACGGTCGCCACAGTCCATCACGCTTTATGCTGGTTGTCTAGCCTGAAAAACTTGTCTGGCCGCCTTAGCCGCTGGGTTCTTCGTCTCCAAGAATACCGTATTGACGTCACCTACAAGTCCGGTCGAACACACCGAGACGCCGATGCTCTTTCTCGTTGCCCTCTTCTGGACTCTTCGTATCTGTCTTCAACTCAACCTTCTACATCTCACAGCGCCTCCTCATCGTCACAAGCTCTTCAGCACCTCGTCGCACTCCCCTGCGTCGCATCTGACGGTTTAAACAACCTTGCATCGAACGAACGCAACGATGCGTATTGCCGCTCCCTAATCAACCGTCTCACGGGAGCTTCCTACCCTCCTACCGCTCGGTTTCGTCGGCAGCTGGGCCAGTTCAAACTCGAAAATGATGTGCTCTGCCGCTACGTTTACTGCCCTGATGGCACCCGCTGGGTTCCCGTGGTGTCACGTACACTTCGCTCCTGTATTTTGGAGGCCCTCCACGATGACGCGACAGCCGGTCACTTAGGTTTTCACAAAACGTATGACCGTGTCAAGAGCCGTTTCTTCTGGCCTGGCCTTTCCTCCAGCATTGCTAAATACGTAGCACCTTGCCCGCTCTGCCAGCGCCGAAAACGGGCGACTTCACCTGCCGCTGGAGATCTGCAGCCTCTACGATGCCCCGCCCTGCCGTTCGCCGTCGTCGGCATCGATTTGTATGGCCCGCTTCCTCGCACTACACGAGGTAATCGATGGATAGTCACTGCCATCGACCATCTCACACGCTACGCCGAGACCGCAGCCTTGCCTGATGGCTCGGCGCCCGAAGTCGCCTTCTCCTTTCTCCAATCCATCGTGCTCCGCCATGGCGCCCCTCAAGTGCTACTCAGTGACCGCGGCGGGACGTTCCTTTCGACCGTTGTTGCTTAAGTTCTGGAAGCTTCTTCTACACTTCACAAGATGACGTCCAGCTACCATCCCCAAACCAATGGTCTTACACAGCGGTTCCATCGCACCCTCTCAGGTATGATTGCTATGTACGTCGAACCTGACCACCGGAATTGGGACGCAGTCCTTCCTTTCGTCACATTTGCCTACAATACCGCGTTGCTACGAACCACTGGTTACTCCCCGTTTTTCCTCGTGTACGGCCGTTCTCCCACTACCCTTCTCGACGCCTCTTCTCGACGCTTGCGAGCTCCTCACCGTCTCTCCCCGAACAATTTCTCTCCCGCGTGGTCCGATGCCGAAACCTTGCTCGCCTGAACACACACGCCTGCCAGGAGGATCGCAATAGTCACTACGACATGACGCACCGCGTTGTGTCGTTCAACCCTGGAGACGAAGTCTTGCTTTCTACTCCTCTGCGGACGCCTGGTCTTTGTGACAAGTTTCAGCCTCGTTTCATTGCTCCCTACTTGGTGCTCAACCAAACTTCACCAGTGAACTACCACGTCACCCCTGTTGATCCTCCCCCGGACCGCCGTTACCGCGGGAATGAAATTGTCCACATTTCCCGCCTGAAGCCTTTCATTCGGCGCTTTGCATCGGACTAATCGCGGCCAGACTGGCCGCTTCTGATCGCGCGGGTAGTTAGTGTGAGCCCTTCATGCGCTTTCGTCGTCGCCGTCTCTCTGGCTGCGACTTCATCCTCTTTTCATGCACTGTACATTCCCATCGTCATCGCTTGGTGCTGTTCGCTGAGAGCACGTCTTTGCCAGCGGGCTGAAATAAACGTCTTCCTTGAAGTCTTCCCTTACAATATCTATATATATATATATATATATATATATATATATATATATATATATATAGACCGCACCGCGGTCGAAACGTTGATAAATAAAAGTGTCTTTGTAGAAGTGCCCACTTCACTTAAATCTTTACTCTGCGGAGCCAACGCAACCTACGTTCGTAAGATATATATATATATATATATATATATATATATATATATATATATATATATATATATATATATATATATATATATATATATATATATATATATATATATATATATATATATACTACGTTTTATTGCTTATTTAAAGGCAGTTCTAATTTCGCGCAAGCTGCTTTTTGAAATTTTGACATTCACCGACTGTAATTGGTTTAATAATTGTGGCATTTTGCAACTTAACATTTGATTCCCATAGTTGGTACGGCAAAATGGAATAAACGTCTTTCGGTATTGCACAGGGCCTAAACCGGTACAGTTTGGGTAAGGCAAGTCATGTCTAGTAACCCGCGATTATTATATTGTAGAGATTTTCTGTATCTAGTTGCTAAGAGATATTATTACAAGCTATGAACTCGTATAATATGGTAGTGTGAAATTAAGTGATCGGTAGGGGCGGGGTAAACAACATTGGCAATTTAACGGACAGCTTTCTCTTGCAGCATGTAAATTTTATGCATATTTGTTTCTGTTGTAGTGCCCCACACCAAAAAACAGTAGATTAAATGAGACAAAAAAGTGGCATTATATATCTTTAACTTGACTGAGACAGGCAGTAAGTATCGGAATTTAGCGACAATACCAACACACATTGCCAGATGAGCGACGACAAAATAAACTTGAGCTTTCTAGTTCATGTGATTGTGGAAAAGTATTCCTAGTGTTTTAATGATGTCTTTGAATTCTACGTTGGTGCTCCAAAGATTTATGTCTAAGTTCCGAATAATTGCTGATTGCCTTGCATGAAAAATTACGGCTTTAGTTTTTTCAGTATTTAAAAGAAGTACATTATTTTCGCTCCAGGTATTAAATCGATTCACTGCGTCATTTATAATTGGAAGAAGAAATTGAAATGAGGTGTCTTGAAAAAATAAGCTCGTATCATCTGCGTAAATGAGATATTTTGGTTTATCATGTATTGTAACTATATCATATATATATATATATATATATATATATATATATATATATATATATATATATATATATATATATATATATATATATATATATATATGTGTGTGTGTGTGTGTGTATATATATATATAATATGAACAGGAGAGACCCTAAAATGCTGCCTTGCGGCACTCCAGTACAAACTGCTTGAGATGATGACAGATGGGATCCTATTTGGACTTTCTGATGACGATGTTGAAGGTGAGAGTTTATAAGGTTTAGGGGCGTTACGCGTATGCCATATAATTCCAGTTTCTGATTGAGGCGGTCGAAAGCCTTTGAAAAGACTACAAAAATTACGATACAGTTTTCTCGATTTTCAATTGCATCCAGTATGATTTATTTTTGCGTTAATAACGCTGTTTCGATTGACTTCCCGTGGAGGAAGCCATGCCGGCAAGAGAAAAAAAGATTGAACTTTAAGCAAAAATCATTTTTCTTTTGTAGATTATTCCCTCTAATCCTTTTCAAAATGCCGGTAGTATTGAGATTGGTCGATAATTAGACATATCACTTTTACCCCCCTTTTTGTAGGCAACGATAAATTTTGGTACTTGCATTAACTTTGGGAATAAACCAGTAGATAGGGCCAGATTGTAAATATGGCTGAGAATGGAAGCTATGCTGTAAATTACGTATTTTATTGGCACAATTTTAATGTTATCTATATCACAAGCTCTGTTTATATTTAGGAAGCAAAAATACTTCAAACTTCATTTTCATTGGTAGGATCTAAGAAGACACTGTGATCATTGGCTTTTATATTGGCAATTACAATTTTCGTGGGTGTGTGTTGTGAAACAGCATCCATAAAAAAATATTGAACTTTTCTGCAAGCTTGATACCTTCTACCTCATGACCTTCGAGAATGAGACTAGTAACACCTTCTGAACTTGATTTGCAATCAATTAGTTTATTTTAATCCCGACTTGAGCGCTTCCATCGCAATTTCCACTCAAACTCGTTATGCAGATATTTCGTTTTTCATTTCTTAAATGACTAGTTATTTTATTACGATACTCTTTGAATTTTTGTCGATCAGCCAGCGACTTTGTTTTCATAGATTTTTGAACAACTTGGATTTCTTTTCAATCATCTTGAGAGATTCGCTGAAGAACAACCGGTGCAAAGCCAAGAGAGCAGCGCCTGAGGAGCCAGAGGAGGGCCTAGCCAAGATGCGACAAGACGCGGAGCGCTTGCAGCGTCGCTTTTTTTCCCAGCTGGGTGAGCCATCTTCCGAAGACGTTAAGGCTCGCCGCATGACCGACCACGTGATCAGATCGAATAAATGTTCCATTGCGACGCGCGTGTCGACGCCCTATCCACTGAGTTACCGCGGTAATAATAATAATATTAATTGGTTTTTTGGGGAAAGGAAATGGCGCAGTATCTGTCTCATATATCGTTGGACACCTGAACCGCGCCTTTAGGGAAGGGATAAAGGAGGGAGTGAAAGAAGAAAAGAAGGAGGAGGTGCCGTAGTGGAGGGCTCCGGAATAATTTCGACCACCTGGGGATCTTTAACGTGCACTGACATCGCACAGCACACGGGCGCCTTAGCGTTTTTCCTTCATAAAAACGCAGCCGCCGCGGTCGGGTTCGAACCCGGGAACTCCGGATCTGTAGTCGAGGGCCCTAACCACTGAGCCACCGCGGGGGGTTCCGTCACCGCGGCAGAACGCACTTTCATGACCTGCGCATGCGATGCCACCGTGACCTCGGCTGTACATGTGTAATTTCCTTTCCTTAAAACCAATTTTCATTTCATTTTCCTTCCCTTACAGCCATCGATCAGGGCGGGTCTCCGCGGCAGCCTTCGCATGGATCACACCTACCGTGCCACTGAACACATCAAAGTGCGCCGGCGTTTCATGCGTTTTATGAAAACTTGATCTTGGGGGAAAGGAAATGTCGCAGTACCTGTCTCAAATATCGGCGGACACTTGATCCACGCCGCTGCAGCTTTCGCTATGCTGATTCCAGCATACCTGGCCTGAGCCATTGCCAATTTTTTATCCGCCTAAAAGAACTAGGCAACGAACGGATTAGGAGATTGGTGGCGCATATTTTGCGGCCACTGCAAGCGCAAAGCTGACTGAGTGGGGCAGCGCTCCAGAAATTAGCGGTTTTCTTTTGAGAGCGTGCGTCTTGAGGCGCTAGCTCCTGCTATCACGCGATTTTGCCTGGGCGAATATATGAAACATTAGCCGAATAGCCTAAAAACTGAGTACCTTTTAACGCGACAGCGTGAAGAAGCTCGTTTCGCTGAAACGCCGGCGTCGTCGGCGTCGTTGGCCGTGATCGAAAAACAGCGCATCTTGGCGGACACCTAACCGCACCGTACGGAAATAAATTTTCCTTCCCTTACGCCGCGGTACGGGTGTTTAGCGAGAATTGTGAGAAAGGCGTCATTTCCTTTACCCGCCGCGGTGGCTCAGTGGTTAGGGCGCTCTGCTACTGATCCGGAGTTCCCGCGTTCGAACCCGACCGCGGCGGCAACGTTTTTATGGAGTAAAAACGCTAAGGCGCCCGTGTGCTGTGCGATGTCAGTGCACGTTAAAGATCCCCAAGTGGTCGAAATTATTCCGGAGCCCTCCACTACGGCACCTCTCACTTCCTTTCTTCTTTCACTCCCTCCTTTATCCCTTACCTTACGGCGCGGTTCAGGTGTGTAACGATATATGAGACAGGTACTGCGCCATTTCCTTTCCCCAAAACCAATTATTATTATTATTTCCTTTCCTTAAAAGCAATTTTCATTTCAATTTCCTTCCCTTATGGCTTGGTTCGGGTGTCCACCGAGATACGTGAGACAGGCGTCCTTCCCTTATATTGTCCAGCGGGCTACGCGTCGCGCCGAACGGGCGTTGGCGTTCCGTGGACTCCTTGGCAGCGCTGCAAGACGCTTTCGCGTCTCACGCTTAAAGACGAAGCTTAATCGTGCTCCAAATTTTTCAGGTTGTAGAAATGCTGCAGACTGGGCCACACGGCTCATAGCAGCTCACAACTTGTCGTTTTCACAAACATTGCAAAGGCACACCTTTTTAAATATCTTGGTTACAGGCTTCAGGTTCCAATTAACTCTTTCCTTGCATATCATAAGAGAAATAGAAAGACTGCTTCCTTATTTTAAACACAGGCATAAGAACCGCATTTACATCCATACATGCAAAAATCAGGTAATTACCACTTTCAAAAGCGTCATATAAGATTGGGCGCTGAAGCGTGGTCCATACTGTTCCGTCCGCAACTGTACAATTCAGGTATGGCCAGCTGTTTCTGTCAAGTATTGAAGTAGGCAGCTCTATTTTTTTCCTGGCTGTCTCAATCAATCTGTCGCTTTATCTCTGGATCTGTGATCATGACCTTTATGTTGTGTCCTTTAATCCTTTAATTTGTAGTTTTATGCATACGCTTGTGGTATATATATATATATATATATATATATATATATATATATATATATATATATATATATATAAAGTACAGTATTACGACAAACGCGACTGTTCGTTTTAAAGCTTTATTGTGCCGACAGTTTCGGGAATGGTATTCCCTTCGTCAGGGCGGGCTTACAATGAAACAGTTTTGTCAATATAAGGACACAAAGCGGGCGAGGTTGTATAAACTCCGCCCTCAAAGCAAACTTGAGAGTGAGGGCAAGGGGCCGTATAATGGACCGCGCAGCAGCTCTCACAGGGACAGTGGCTAAATTAAACACAGAAAAAACGCGGAGCAAAACGGGGAGGTGGAAATAGTAAAGGAGTAGAAAAGACAACGAATTTGAACAGCGATAGAAAAGGGAAAGGAGCGTTAAACACGGCTCTCGGCGCACCGGGAGGCCGCACTCCCCCCCTTCTCTACGACACTCCCGCAAGACGCCGCCGAGTCCGCGCCGCCGGCCCGTATCAGGTATCCTGAGACGCTTGCTGGGGACGCGCACGAGAGACACTTGTTGCGCGCCGCAGCGGCAACCTGCAGTGGTGTCGTATGCGTATCTTTGCTTCTTTTCTTCGGTAGGCCCTTCCGTCGGGCTTTTTCTACCAGACATCCTGGCGCCCTTCTTCCCATAAATAAACTAGGCCGTTTCAACCCGTGTCCGGCAGTGCGCTTCCCGTGAAAAAGTGGCAGCCGTGGGGGAAAAAGACAACAAATATTGAGCGAAGCCCGAGTGCGTAATGAGAAGGCAGAGAGGAATTTGGGAGAGAAAACGAAAAGGAAAAAGAGGAGAAGGATTAGTAGCACAAGAGAACTTTGAAAGAAGAAAATATTAACACACACAAAAAATAAAAAAATAATAATAAATATATATATGAAGAGAATGGGGCGCCAACCAAATACCAAATGGTTAATGAGGATGAATAGGGCGCGGAAGACATAGCACAGAATTCAAGAAATGTATCGCACGGAAGTTAAAAAAAAAAGAAAATAATAATAATACATGTGTGCGGAAACCGTGAAAGGTTTGCGGCCCGCGGGTCTGCCGCGTGGTCCCAGTGGGCTAGGTGATAGAGTTAGAATATACGTTTTTATTCCAGATAGAACATGGAAGCTGGCTGTAAGTTGAACAAAGGAGATTACTGACAAAATAAACAATATACAATAAAATAAACAGCTACATTCCCAGCCATTTAGAGCGTGGTTGAAGTTGTCAAGAACAACATCCGGCGTATTTTGATTTATAATGTTGTCCAAATCCTATGACGGGTGAAATTTTCTACGTTGCCTCCCTCAAGCAGGAGAGCCTCCCAGGAGTAGCGTTCATGCCTTGGGAGAACGTGCGAAACTTGTGAATGAGGTATGACTCCCTTTGTTCCTTGTAATAGGTGCTAGGGAACCCGGACTGGAGAAGGATGACGCGGATGTTTTCGAAACTGTGGAGTGGTAAACGCAGGTGCTTGGAAAGGGGTAAGCTGGGTAATGATGACACGTGAGCTTTGTGCTTATTAAAGTGGAAGCGAAATGATGTCTTGGTCTGACCAATATACTCTTGTCCACACACCTCACAATGAAGTTTGTAAATCACATTGCTTGAGTCGCAGTCGAGGTCTTCGCTTATGTGAAACACAAAGTTGTCGAACTTGGATTTTGCCAGTTTGGTGTTTAAAATGTTCGGACAGACTTTGCACCGAGGTTTTCCGCATGGGTGGCACCCACCCTGGGTAGAGTTCTTCTTTGTTTTCGCATTGACAAGCAAGTCTCTCAGGTTCTTGTCCCGGCGGTACACCACTCTGGGCGGTTCCTTGAATATTAGTGACAACTTATTACTCTGTCTGATTATATTAAAATGACGGCTTAGTATGTTACTTACTCTGGGAGCCGTTGAGGAGAATGTAAGGATTAAGTTTGTTTTGCTGTCGTCTTTGACCTTGTTTTCTGCCAGGATGGATGTGCGCTCTAGGTTGCGAGCGCGTTCATTCGCGTCATCAACTATTTCCCCGGGGTATTTCTGTCGTGACAGAGCGGCTTTGAGAGTCCTTGTATGTTGGTCAAATTTCTCTGTTGTAGAACATATTCTTCGGTATCTGTGCGCCTGAGAGTATGGAATGCTTGTTTTGCAGTGTTTCGGGTGGCTATTCTGGAAATGAAGATATTGCTGCCTATCTGTGGCCTTTTTGTATAGTGTAGTCGAAAGGCAGTTGCCGTCTACCGATATCTGCACGTCGAGAAAATTAATTCTAAAGTCGGAGATACTGTGGGTGAACCTGATTGAGGGGTGCAGGGCATTAAACTGAGCTATGAATTCCAACAGGCTTGCCTCATCATGTTCCCATACAAGAAATATGTCGTCCAAGAAACGCTTGTAGAAAAGTGTTTTTTTTTTTGGCTGTTTCTCAAGGAACGGAATTTCTAGTGACGCCTTGAATATTCCGGCGTAGTTAGGTGCCATTTTTGTGCCCATCGCAGTACCGCTCATCTGGAGGTAGTGCTCACCATGAAACTCAAAATTGTTCGAATTCAGAACCAGTTCAAGAAGGACGGAAAGAGTTCCATTGTCCAAATCTACCGAAGATTTTGAGCTTTCGAAGGCTGCCAGTGTTGCCGCTATGCCGTCGGCGTGCGGGATGTTTGTATACAGGGAGCAAACATCCATAGTCGCTAGAAGGCCTCCTGTGGGCATGGTAAAGCTGGAAATCTCCCGAAGGAAATGTCTTGTGTCCTTGATGTAAGAAGGAAAACTGGGAGGGATGTCCTTGATGAGAAAGTTGATAAAATTAGATATGTTCTCCGTCACAGCCCCATTGCTGGACACGATTGGACGGCCAGGATGGTTGGCCTTATATATGTTAGGGAGGAGATAAAACCGGCCGGGAGCTGGATTGCTCGGCAACATTGATTTTAACATTGCCGCACTTATTTTACCGTTCTCAGCGAGTCCAGCAAGAGTGTCCTCTACTACTATCACTAGTTGACTTGTGGGGTCATTCGGAAGTATTCTGTAGAACTGAGCATCGTTAAGCTGGCGGTGGCCTTCATTTAAATATTCTGATTTGTCCAGAATTACTATAGCTCCACCCTTGTCAGCCGGTTTCAACCGGGTGACAATCAGACAGAGTACTAAGAGACAATCAGACAGAGTAATAAATTGTCACTAATATTCAAGGAACCGCCCAGAGTGGTGTACCGCCGGGACAAGAACCTGAGAGACTTGCTTGTCAATGCGAAAACAAAGAACAACTCTACCCAGGGTGGGTGCCACCCATAAGGAAAACCTCGGTGCAAAGTCTGTCCGCACATTTTAATCACCAAACTGGCAAAATCCAAGTTCGACAACTTTGTGTTTCACATAAGCGAAAACCTCGACTGCGACTCAAGCAATGTGATTTACAAACTTCATTGTGAGGTGTGTGGACAAGAGTGTATTGGTCAGACCAAGACATCATTTCGCTTCCGCTTTAATAACCACAAAGCTCACGTGTCATCGTTACCCAGCTTACCCCTTTCCAAGCACCTGCGTTTGCCACTCCACCGTTTCGAAAACATCCGCGTCATCCTTCTCCAGTCCGGGTTCCCTAGCACCTATTACAGGGAACAAAGGGAGTCATACCTCATTCACAAGTTTCGCACGTTCTCCCATGGCATGAACGCTACTCCTGGGAGGCTCTCCTGCTTGAGGGAGGCAAAGTAGAAAATTTCACCCGTCATAGGATTTGGACAACATTATAAATCAAAATACGCCGGATGTTGTTCTTGACGACTTCAACCACGCTCTAAATGGCTGGGAATGTAGCTGTTTATTTTATTGTATATTGTTTATTTTGTCAGTAATCTCCTTTGTTCAACTTACAGCCAGCTTCCATGTTCTATCTGGAATAAAAACGTATATTCTAACTCTATCACCTAGCCCACTGGGACCACGCGGCAGACCCGCGGGCCGCAAACCTTTCACGGTTTCCGCACACATGTATTATTATTATTTTCTTCTTTTTTTTTAACTTCCGTGCGATACATTTCTTGAATTCTGTGTTATGTCTTCCGCGCCCTATTCATCCTCATTAACCATTTGATATTTGGTTGGCGCCCCATTCTCTTCATATATATATTTATTATTATTTTTTATTATTTGTGTGTGTTAATATTTTCTTCTTTCAAAGTTCTCTTGTGCTACTAATCCTTCTTCTCTTTTTCCTTTTCGTTTTCTCTCCCAAATTCCTCTCTGCCTTCTCGTTACGCACTCGGGCTTCGCTCAATATTTGTTGTCTTTTTCCCCTACGGCTGCCACTTTTTCACGGGAAGCGCACTGCCGGACACGGGTTGAAACGGCCTAGTTTATTTATGGAAAGAAGGGCGCCAGGATGCTGGTAGAAAAAGCCCGACGGAAGGGCCTACCGAAGAAAAGAAGCAAAGATACGCATGCGACACCACTGCAGGTTGCCGCTGCGGCGCGCAACAAGTGTCTCTCGTGCGCGTCCCCAGCAAGCGTCTCAGGATACCTGATACGGGCCGGCGACGCGGACTCGGCGGCGTCTTGCGGGAGTGTCGTAGAGAAAGGGGGGAGTGCGGCCTTCCGGTGCGCCGAGAGCCGTGTTTAACGCTCCTTTCCCTTTTCTATCGCTGTTCAAATTCGTTGTCTTTTCTACTCCTTTACTATTTCCACCTCCCCGTTTTGCTCCGCGTTTTTTCTGTGTTTAATTTAGCCACTGCCCCTGTGAGAGCTGCTGCGCGGTCCATTATACGGCCCCTTGCCCTCACTCTCAAGTTTGCTTTGAGGGCGGAGTTTATACATCCTCGCCCGCTTTGTGTCCTTATATTGACAAGACTGTTTCATTGTAAGCCTGCCCTGACGAAGGGAATATCATTCCCGAAACTGTTGGCACAATAAACCTTTAAAATGAACAGTCGCGTTTGTCGTAATACTGTACTTACACTTGTAAACTGGCGCATTGGAACCCCGACAGAATATATATATATATATATATATATATATATATATATATATATATATATATATATATATATATATATATATATATATATATATAGAGAGAGAGAGAGAGAGAGAGAGAGAGAGAGAGAGAGAGAGAAAGAGAGAGATACATTTAACTACAAATATAGTTTTGCTTATCCGCTATTTATATATTGCCTTCATTCCGTGTTTATCCTTTAAAGTTAATACCTTCGCTCACTCTGAGGTATTCTTATTCGCTCACTGCGTGTATATATTTCTCGCGTGCCCATTTGTTTTCTGTTGATCATTAATGGCTTGTCGGAGCTCACGTTGCGAAACGAACCTGCCCAGGACATTTTCAGTTACCAAAACCTCTTCTTCATGTGCATGTGAAGTTTTACAATTCAGACATCTACGAGACCAAGTTCCCTTCCAGGCTCCATGGCTGAGCCGCATGGTGCAATGGACACCGCTTACAGAGGATTAATATCCGGCAGTGCCGCGGGCACGGCGTTTTCCGCGAACGTTTTCAATGAGCTCTCCGTGGCTGCCGTGGCGTGCAGCCTAGTTTTTTTTCGACGACTTCCCTAGCCTGCATTGCAAACTCCTCTCCCTTGCTGCCCGCGAGGGAAAGCGCGCGTTTTTATCCCTTGCTCTTTTTCCCTCCTTCCTACTAGCACACGACGAGCCCTTCCCATTACTATTCTTGCAATGCTCCCCCCCCCCCCCCCCGCGGCGTGGCGCAGATAGCGACCAGCAACCCATCAGTGACAGGTTAATGCCCGCGCACCATTGCCGCTTTGCCCCATCGTCGCCAAGAACAAAATTTCCTCTTGACTACGCGCTTTTTGAGGCTTCTGCCTTCTGTCCACTCTCTGCCTGTTTCTCACGGCTTGCCGCGCGCTGTTGGGGATGGTACTTCAGCCCCATCACAGGCCACCAGTGTTCGAGATTGCGCTTGCACGCCACCGGTGCTGCCAGAGTTGGAGAGGGAGAGGCCCTGGAGTAGGCTGACTATTTCAGCCACGAAGGTGCCGTCTCCGAAAGACGTTGTCGGACTCCGTTTAGGACATAAACTGTACAGTATGTTTTTTTTACATTTTTACAGAGCTCATAAGAGTGAATCGGGAGCTGGTTTACTCCACTCGCTTTTAAGTTGTATATCGTTCGTCGTCCCTAGATTCTCCAGGTTGAGGACGCCCTCGCCGGGGCGGGAGTGGCCTCAAACTTTCACTTCGCACAAACTCACACCACCGCGCATATGGACACGCCCCTGTCACACATTGATGCTTGGAGAGAGGGGGATGCCATCGTAATAATGTTATCTGGCCAGCTGAAGGTTCCCACGCGTTGACGCCTGTGCTTTCTCATATGACAAATGACGCGCAAGGCCTAACTCAAGTTAAGGAAGGGAAGCCGAAAAGTGATCGTTTGTCGTGCGATGCCTGTGATTGTCGAGGACGTTGCCCACTAGCCCGCCGCGGGGCTCACAACGCCGTAGAGTCACCGGTAATTAGGCCCCTTTGTTTCCCGACATAGCCCCAGAGATTGGGGAAGAAAACGGCTGCTAGCTCCCTGCGCCGGCGTCCTTCAGGCCTCCGCTCTTTCGGGTCCCATACTCCGACCGGCAAAGCTCGGTAATTAAAAACCAGCTCACACCTAGGTCTATTCCGCGTAGTTCATGACGGCACGCCTGGGAGCGATCACCATCGTGTTGCTCGGAGCCACCCAGTATAAGCATTATTGTTGGCTGCCAAGAGGCGTGACTTGCTCTCGCCGTTCGTAACCGCTCCTCAGCGGCTCGACAAATCTCGAATGGCCAGCGTTGATAACCGCTGGTGAGGAAGAGATGGGCTTGCGTCGCCATTGATTTCCTGGACTGCAACTTCAACTCTCAAGGAAAACTCAAATCACCAAAGTCACAGACAATATTGGGTTTGAAGCAGAAGTATGAACTAAAGATGTTTGAAGAAGACGACGAGGATGGCGGTAAGGATGGACTGTATTAACCGAAGAATAAAGATGAAGAAGTACGCCGTAAGGTGGGAAGAGATGATTTATGGAGAGAAGAGTACGACAACAGGAATGACGTGTACCAAAGCCAAGGTTATAAAAGCGCGAGAGAGAGCAAGGCACGGGGTGAAGAACAGAGCAGCGGAGCTTCCGGCGAGTAAGGAACGCCTCGGGTGGAAGAGAGCAACGCCGCCTACTGCAGCGGTGATCTCAAGTTTTAGGCGTCGCACCGTGGGCTTCCAGCCGTTCCTGAACCCGTTCCGGGCAGTCAACGGCTCACGCAACCACGTGCTACTGCCAGGAGTGCCTCCAGCGCTTTTTCCACTCATCCGAGAGGTGCCCCCCACGTCAACATCACCAGCATCACCTCACAGACACTTGGCCCGGGAGCTCGTACGACGGCGCCAACGACGCTGCCTGCGACACCAGCCTGAGCGCTTGGAACGCCACCTCGACGCCGGCTACAGGACCCATGCAACGCTGTGTCAGCACCGAACCGTGAGCACGAACGCCGAACGCTAGTAGTAGACGCTGGCTGTAGCGTTTCCGGGTCGTGTGTAATGGTAGTCTTTGGGACCTGTGTTCGTTTTGTAAGTTACTTTTATGTGTTAGTGTTTGTGTCACGTAGTGTGTATTAAATGTGCTTCTGTGTGGGTACATCGTTGTCCTAGTCCATTCTTTCAACCTGAGTGTTCCCTGGGGATAAGTGACAATGTTAAGTGGCGAGCCTGTGCCAGGATTCATTTCCTGGTTCCTTTTTGATTTGTCTCGGATCTTTGCGACCTCTCGACAGCAGTAAGTATGGATTTGGCAAAAATGATAGAACTGGCTCTCGAGCTAGGGTTAAGTTAGCAACAGGCGATGCATCTCTGTGAAGAGGAGGCAAATAGGCACAGGCTGGAAAGGGCGCA
The DNA here is from genome assembly GCF_052857255.1 of Amblyomma americanum. Classification (NCBI taxonomy): domain Eukaryota; kingdom Metazoa; phylum Arthropoda; class Arachnida; order Ixodida; family Ixodidae; genus Amblyomma; species Amblyomma americanum. Next base: position 137,384,353 of record NC_135502.1, read on the forward strand.
AGTATGCGCAGACGCTCGCGAGGCAGGAGAGCGGGAGGATAAAAGAGCTCGCGAGGCAGAAGAACGGCAGAAAAGGCGGATACAACGGAAGAAGGAATTATTTTGTGGAAAGGTGGTGGTGTAAACTTTATTACATACAGGGGAGTTTAGGACGCACAGGTCCTTGGGCCCCTGCACGGCCCCACTGCACTCAAACCTTCATGTCCCGGAGGCTCATGACGCTGGCAGCCCGGCCTGTGGCGACGGCTTCCTTGGCCGGGTCCTCGGAGCGCAGTAGGGTCTCCCAAGCCTCCCAAGTGGTAAGGTGCTCCAGGCCCCGCGGGGAATAATCCCCCGGGCAGAGGAAAAGGATATGATCGAGAGTGGCTTTAGGGTGGGGGCAGAGGGTACAGGAGGGGCTTGTGTGGACTTGGTGATAGCGCGAGCGTATATAAGGGGAGGGTAAGGTGCGTGTTTGGAGCCGCCTCCAAAGCGTGTGATGATAATTGTCGAGGGAGGGATGGGGTGGGGGGTACAGCCGACGCTCGGCTTTGCAGGCCTGCGTCGGTTCACTGAAGAAATGCATGCGCTTCGTGAGAACCCCAGATCAGAGGCCGGCGGTGTCCGGTTGAGAGCACCTCGGGCTAAAGCTTTGACAGCCTCGTTTCCGGGATTCCAAGAGTGGGCAGGCACCCATATGAGCTCTATGTGGCGGGGCGGGTGTTTGGCGAGGGAGTTCAATATGCGAAATGCAGGGACGTGAAATCTCCCGACGGCGAAATTTAGAATGGCAGTATTAGAGTCCGATAGTATATACTGGGCCTCCGTGCGCGTGATGGCTAGGGCAACAGCGGCTTCTTCGGCCTCCTCCGAAGTGGCAGCGGGGGATATGTGAAGGGAGGCAATCGGTTGTAGGGAGGGGTTCGTGATGGCTACAACCGCGTTCTCGCCTGTGCATGCGGCAACCACCCAAACGGCATCCGGTTCCATGCCATAGTTTTGTGGAGCGGCCGTGCGCGAGCTCTTCCGCGAGGTTCGTGGTAGGTGGGGGCATGTTTTTAGGGGGAGGTTTAATAAGTAGTTCGCGGTGAATGTGGTGGGGAACCGGGAGCTCTGTGGGATCCGTGGCTGGTATCTTGATACCGAGGGTGTGTAAGATGTGTCTGCCGGTGGTGGTTCTCGCGAGACGTGTGTATTGTCTCTGACGATGGGCCTCGATAAGCTCACCTATCGTGTTGTGTAGGCCTAGCTGAAGGAGTTTTTCGGTTGAGGTATTTAGGGGCAGGTGTAGTGCTGTCTTAAATGCTGTTCGGAGTTTCAGGTAGGTGCCCCGCCGCGGTGGCTCAGTGGTTAGGGCGCTCGACTACTGATCCGGAGTTCCCGGGTTCGAACCCGACCACGGCGGCTGCGTTTTTATGGAGGAAAAACGCTAAGGCGCCCGTGTGCTCTGCGATGTCAGTGCACGTTAAAGATCCCCAGGCGGTCGAAATTATTCCGGAGCCCTCCACTACGGACCTATTTGTTCCTCTCTTCTTTCACTCCCTCCTTTATCTCTTCCCTTATGGCGCGGTTCAGGTGTCCAACGATATATGAGACAGATACTGCGCCATTTCCTTTCCACCAAAAACCAATTATTATTATTCAGGTAGGCGAGCGTGAAGAGAAAGCGGCTGAGGACGAAGGCATGAATAAGACGACATAGGTCATGCTCCTTCATGTCCCGGTGGTGTCCAGAAACTCGGCAGATTAGGTGGGATATCGACACCGCCGTCTGCTTGAGTTTCAGAATAGTGAGAGTGTTTTTCCAGTTGTTCTGGATGTGGAGGCCCAGTACCCGGTGAGTGTGTACCTCCGGGATGTACCGGCTCTCCAGTTTCACGGTTATGGGGGCTGTGGGGCAGTTTTGGGTTGTGGGGCGGAGTATGAAGAGGTCCGACTTCTCCGGAGAGCATGAGAGTCCGATACTCCGCGCATGTGTTTGGGTGAGGGTAGCTGCTGACTGCAGAGTATTCTCTATGTCGCCATCACTGCCATGGGTGGTTCATAGAGTGATATCATCAGCATAGAGTGCATGCCGAAGGTGAGGGATAGTTAGTAGTTTGCGGGCTAGGGGGATGAGTGTGACATTGAAGAGGAAAGGGAAGAGGACAGATCCCTGGGGGGTGCCAACCCCACTAAGGGCGTATGGGTGGGCTGTGTGGGGACCGAAGTGAATTTCGACCGTGCGGTTAGTAAGGAATGCTTCAATATAGGTGTGCTTACGTTCACCTATGTTCAAGGGAGAGAGCGCCGCCATGATCGCTTTATGGTCTAGGCGATCAAAAGCCTTGGAGAGATCCAAGGCGAGGACAGCTTTTGTGTGGCCTGGTATGAGGGGTCAAAAATATCCTGTTTGAGCTGGAGCATGGCGTCCTGGGGCTACAGGTGGGGACGGAAGCCCACCATTCTGTGGGGATAGAGGTATTGGTCCGTCATGTGTTGGGTGAGTCGGGCGAGTGTGACATGCTCCAAAAGCTTGGCCAGACATGATGTTAGTGAGATGGGACGAAGATTTGCAAGTGTAAGGGGTTTGTGGGGCCTAGGTATGAATAAGATTTTGGCGTGAAGCCAGGATTGCGGAAGGGTGCCCTCCTGCCAGCATGTGTTGAAGTTCCCCGTGAGCTGGTCAATCGACTGATCGTCCAAATTGCGGAGCATTCTATATGAGATACGGTCAACTCCTGGATTTTGTGGAAACAGGCGCAATGCGTGGGAGGATATGAGGAGATCACAGACGATGGTGAGCGTTGCTTAGCCTATACAGAGTTTCGTATACCGGCCAGAGTTTGTCCAAGAAATCGGATGAATTTTTTTGATGAAAAAAGAGATGATTTGGATGCATACCTGCAAAGATTCGAGCGGATAGCTCTGGGGCAAGGCTGGGAGCGCAGTGAAAGGGCCATGGCATTGACTTGTGTTTAGTAGGGAGGCGCTGAATTTGTCTTGGAGGATGCCTGCTGCTGATTCCATGGACTAAGAAAACGTCAAAAAGGCACTCGTCTAAATATTCAGGCTTACGGCCGAGGGGTTTTGCGAGAGATTTCGCACTTGAAACCTGAGGATTGTGAAACCGCAAAGCAGTTTTTCTGCAGGCTGAGCAACTATTTCGACAGGTGGCTTGATATATCAAACACAGAAAAAAGGTTTGAAGCGGTGCGTGACAAGCTGGTGACAGAGCAATTTTTACCATGTTGCAGTCGAACGCTAGCGCTATTCCTGAAGGAAAGTTGTGTTCTTTAGAAGAATTCGCCGACACTGCAGACGAATTCCTCGAGGTTCAAGGGCTGACAAATATGAGTAAGGCAAAAGAGGAATCTGAAAAAAGGTGCTAGAGACAAGTGCCTTTGGCGGTGCATATATGCTGCCAGTAAGGTTTTTTCTCTGTGGCAAGGTGGGACACTGTGTAGTTGACTGTCGGACTAGTATCGGTATCTAAAAACCACAGGTTGTGTGTCAGGGTTGTAAGAGGAGGGGGAATACTCTGGATGAGTGCCTATATAGAACGCAGGACCAAGCTGCATGCGTTATCGACTCTCGCGCAGAACTCGTCATTCCACCTGAAGTCGCACATCTAAAAAGAGAGAACACGCAGCTAGAAAATGAAGCGGTAAGTGGAACACCCAAGTCGAAAGCGGCAATGCCGGTGGTGGTTGGGCAAACAGGGGATCGTCCTATATTGGTGAATAAAGAGAGCGGAGCCTACACGATTTTGGTGCAGAGAAGCCTGGCGAAGGACGAGAATCTTACAGGGGAAGTATCGGCCGTCACTCTTGTAGACGGCACAGTCAGGTAACTTCCTGAAGCCAGGTTTCTAGTGTGCACTCCTTAAGAAACTGGACAGGTGGTGAAAACATGCGCAGAGCAGCCTATCGACGATCTCATCTTGCGAAAAATTACGAGTGCAAGAAGTGTCGAGAACCCCGATCCTGAGTGGATGATTCTCAACGTTGAAGAACACCCAAAGGAGGAATGGCCCATGGAAGCTCAGGCGTTTCATCGGGCAGTCAGTTTCTCGTCGGCAGTGGAGACACGAGCTCAAGCGACAGCCCGAGCAACGCAGCGTCTGCTCTCTACTCCTGTTACGATGTGCCTGAGCGTAACATCGGGCGAAATTGCCATTAGGCAAAAAGAAGACCCGAGCTTGAAGGCCTGCTTCGAAAGAGTCAGGGAAAAAGTGAAAAGAAAGAGGAGTCGTACGTCATTCGAATACCAATTGGTAAACGGTCTTCTGCACAGGGAATGCATATTTAGCTCAGGAAGGCAGGTCCAACAGCTGATGTTACCGAAAAATATGCGAGAGACTGTGCTACGCTTAGGACATGGCGCCATTATGGCCGGACACCAGGGTGTTTAAAAGACGGTGTCTGGAATCACAGAGGAGCTCTTCTGGTCAGGTGTATATAGTGACATTAAGCGCTTTGTTCGCTCGTGTGACGTGTGCCAGCGTGCAATTCCAAAGGGTAGAGTTCGTCCCGTACCTCTGGGCAAGATGCCAGCCATCGACCTACCGTTTCAAAGAGTGGCTATTGACATTGTGGAACCAATCACTTGAGTATCCGGCAAAGGCAATACCATCTTTTCTGAAACAGCGCGAAAAACATCGGACAAAAAGAAGGACATGGGACGAGCGCTGACTCTCAACTAAGGTTTTATTGGACACACCTGGTGCTTACAAAGGAAGAAAACAGACAAAAACTACATCACATGTTACATTAAAATCGATAAAACATGAGGTAGAGAAGCAATGCGACGCTCAAAGGCCACCAAGAAAAGCTATCGCTTTGTCATTGAGAGTAGCTGACGGTTTGCTAACAGATTTTGGCTCTTGACTGATATTGAGAGCTTCCATTCTTCTCGCGTGGTCTGATCACAGTGCGTGTAAAGCACCTTTGTGCTATGCCACAAGGCTCAGTATTTTTCTTCTTTTTATTTACTTCACACTTTTTAGAGTGGCTTACCAAGCATGAAAGCTCCTTGTTGTTGTCTAGATTATTTCTGTGCTTCTGCAACCTTTAAGAAACGTCCCGTCTTCCCGATGTATAGAGGGCTCCGCAAGAGAGTGCAATTTGGTAGTAGGCCCTCTTCCTTTCGATTGCCGAACATAACTGCTTTAGTTTGATGGGAACTGATATAGCTACATTTATTCCATATCGACTAGCCACACATTTGAGCCCATAGGTGATGCAATGTAGGTAGGGAAAAAGAGCAACTCTTTTCCTTTTTCGTTTTGGTTGTCACGAGTTTGCTGAGTGTCCTGCTGTTTCCCCCACTTGAGCAAACGAGAGCAGACCTCTGGTGCTCTAAAGCTTGAGTACCCGGCAAGCCTAATCTTTGAAAGTTTAGAGTGGAAATTGTCGCTGAGAGCAAAGTGACAGGATATTCTCAAGAATTCTAAAGGCAGGAAGTGACAATGCCGTTTTAACATTTTTTGAATGACTTGAGTGGGAACTAAGGAGCGATTTGGTTGATCTGCGGTTGTATTTCCAACAGTCATGACCGGGACTCAACCGGAAGCGCAAATCCAAGAACTGCAACTCATCGTCTGATCGTGGCTCCAAGGTGAATTCCAGCCTTGCACCACATTTTCTGAATACCTTCAAAATGTCAGCCATGTGCACTGCTAAGTGAACGCCGTCTGTAAACACCAGATAGTCTTCAACATACCTCATGGTCTTAAGGTACAGTTCCGATAGTTCCCTCTCGATTTCCCTTTCCACGTACATGATAAGGTGAAGGAGAAGGAAAGCAGGGAGGTTGACCAGGCGATTAGCCGGTTTGCTACCCTGCACGGCGAGAAACGAGTGATGGGAGAAAAAGAGGTAGGAGAAAAGACAGTTGCAGGAAATTAAAATCACTTTGCAATGTCACCGCGTTCAGTAAAGTCACAGCCTATTGTGCAGGCCAGAGGTCCTGAAAAAGCGGAGCAGTGCCTTGGAGGCCTTCACTGCCGACGAGCGCAACGGCCATTTGCCGAGAATCTTCGATTCCTTCAGTAGGCGCAGGTCTAGATGTTCCAGTGCACGGCAGAAAGACTCTTTCGGCTCTGTAGGCAGGGCATTCACAAAGAATGTAGGCTATACTCTCATCACACCCGCAGATGACACATGCAGGGCTGTCAGTCATACCTATTAAGAAGGAGTAGTGCTTGGTGAAAGCTACACCAAGCCAGAGGCGACACAATAAAGTTGCTTCACGTCTTGGTAGGCCGCATGGAAGCCGGAGCTTGAGATCTGGGTCCAAGGTTTTTTAAACGCGAATGCGAAAATGGGCCTGAGTTCCACGCGGCATGTGTGATGTCCCGTGACAGTGGTCTAAGCCTACTCGCAGCGTCGGCTCTCGAGATGGGAAGGACACACAATCACCCTCATGGTGAGCAGTTCGCGCGCCCTCATCCGCGCGATGGTTGCCTGCGATACCGCTGTTGTCCTGGCAGCCATTGGTAAAAAATATCGTGCCTTTTGTTGATGGCTGTGTGGTGGAGTTCTCAGATTTCCGCGACAAGTTGTACATGGGACCCATGACGAAGAGTAGATTGTAAGGCTTGGAGGGCTACCATAAAATCAGCGAAAACAGACCATTGATGGGGTGTTTCTTCACTGTTATGCTCAATGGCGACACGAATGGCAGTAAGTTCTGCACCAGACAATGAAATCCGGTGTGATGTTTTCACTTTCTTAACTATGGTCTTTACGGGGATGACTAGGAGCCGGAGGAACTGGAAGGGGTCACTGAGCTATCAGTGTTCACGTGCAGTCGGTGTCCGTGTTTCTCATGCAATTATTCTAGAGCGGTCTGTTTTAGTACTGTCGTCGATAAATCATTTTTCTTTTGATCCCTGGTAAGGAAAGAAGCACACAATGTTGGTGCAGACTCCATAATAGAGAAGACGGTCTAGAGATTCGTGTAAATTGGGTTCGTAGGAAGTCGCGATGGGCATCAATCATTTTCGCATACGATGTTCTCGGCCGGTTAGCAGGAAGACTGGCAAGATGGTGTGCGAAACTCCGAGAGAGGTGACGAAAATGCGCTCTCAAGGCTTCGATTGCGACATAAGCATTCACTGGATTCTCCTCAGCGATGAGTACTGCTGCGGCTGTAGACGCACATTTTGGCAGTCCTAGGCACGTCCGCAGAGCTTCAGCCTGAACACTTTGCAGACACCGTATGTTCGTTTTCCATAAGTTTCCTACGGCAGGGATACTGCATGGAACGAATCTCTTGGATAATGCAGTGTACAACTGGAGCACCGACTGTATTGATGCTCCCCACGACTTCCCTCCAAAAGAGGAGAGAACGTTAACGATCGATGTCAGTCGCCTTTTCATGTACGAGACATATGGGCTCTATGTTAGATTACGATCGATGATTACTCCAAAAAAGTGATGGCTTCTTTCGTAGGGTAGTGTTGTCGCATTTCTGCGTACGGGGTAATAGGACATGCTCTTAAGTGTAAAGGCAACAATGGAGCATTTTTCAGGAGAAATCTCCAAACCTTGCAGGCGGAGGTAGGCCGCAAAAATTCTTGCCGCCTTTTGAAGAAAAAGCGTTAGCAGCGATTGTCAAGAACTTCGAAGTATCACCCTTGAAGGAAGCTGAGACGAAGAATCAAGCGGTGGCGCATCTCAACAACCTTAGCCTTGAACGGCTGTGCGCACAAGTTGGCGAGTGCACGAAACTTCAGCTAGAGATAATTTTCAGTGCGAAAACACATAAGGTCAACGTCCCGTTTCGGGCAATAGTCTCGGAAAAGAGCATGTGGCAACACCATGTATTACTCTTTCTGCAACGACACCTTTCATCCCTGTGCTTCAATGAAGCATTAAGAATTTTATTCCGCTGCGCTTGTTTCTTGCCGACTACCTGGTGTTTAGAGATCGCGATCGCTTAGCAGCGTGCATGGCTGACATTTTGAAGGTATTCAGAAAGTATGGTGTAGGGCTGGAATTCAACTATGAGGCACCATTGAAGATGGGTTGCAGTGCTTGGATAAACGCTTTCGGCTCGGCTCCGGTCATGTATGCTCGAAATACGAACCTAGATAAACTGAACCGCTCCTTAGTTCCCACACAAGTCATTCAAAAATTGTTAAAACCGGCATTGTCAGTTTCTGCCGTCGGAATTCTGTGACAAATTTATTTCATCATGCTCTCTGCGACAGTTTCCAGTCTCAACTCTCTAGGATTAGGCTTGCTGGGCAAACAATCTTTACAGTAACATAGGCCTGCTCTAGTTTGCTCAAGTGCGTGAAACAGCAGGACGCTCAGCAAACCCATGACAACCAAAGGAAAAAAGGAAAAGTTGCTGTTGCTTCCTATGCACAACGCATCACCGATGGGCTGAAAAATGTGGCTAGTCTGTATGGAGTACATGTAGCTATATCAGCTCCCACCAATCTAAAGCAGTTAAGTCCGGCAATCTAAAGGGATAGGGAACCATGAGAAAAAGAAAAGGGTGTGGCACCGCGCACAAAGACAAGTTCGTCGCTTGTCGAAAATGGCTTGCATACCAAATTCCCTCTCCTGCAGAGCCTTGTACATCGGGCAGACGAGACGTTGCTTCAAAAAAGTTTGGAGGAGCACAGATATAATCTAGAATAACAAGGCGCTTTCATACTTGCTAAGGACTGTAAAAAGTGTGAAGTAATGAAGAAGAACCATTGCACTGTCATGTGGCGTAGCACAAAGGTGCTTTACACGCACTGTTCTCAGTACACGCGAAAAGTAATACAAGCTTTCCCTATCAGTCAAGAGCCAAAGTGTGTTAGGAAACCATCAGTAACACACTATGACAAATAGATAGCTTTTTATAGAGGCCTTTGAGCGTCACGTTGCTTCTCGGCATCGTTTTATCGATTTTAGTGTAACATGTGATGTACTTTTTGTGTGTTTTTCCTATATAAGCACAATGTATTGCTAATAAAACATTACTTGATGGTCAGCGCTCGTCTCGTGTCCTTGATTTTGTCCGCAGTTTTTTTGCACTGTTTCACAAAAGATGCATCTGTACCATCTTGCCCAACTGAACTGTCTATAAGTGCAATAGATAAGTTCTTGCCCTGGTTGACGTGGCCTCTCGTTATCCGGACGCTATTCCATTCAACACTATAGAGAGTATTAAAGTGGCGGAGGGTCTTGTGGCGATGTTCTCGCGTTATTGGTTGCCGAAGGAAATTTTGAGTGACCAGGGCTCGAACTTCACGTGAACTAATGAAGGAGGTTGAGTGCCTCTTGCCAGTAAGGCAGTTGCTAACAACACCGTAACATCCCATGTGTAATGGACTTGTTTTGCGGATCAATATCACCCTTAAAATATGACCAGGAAAATGTGCCAGGTGAGGCCTACTGATTTGGATAGATATCTCGCAGCTCTTTTATATGCTTACAGCGAAGTACTGCAAATGAGTCTTGGTTTCTCTCCCTTCGATATGTTCTATCAGAGAACCGCTAGAGGTTAACGTACAATACTCAAGGAGCTGTGGGCTAACAAAGAGGTTACATCAGATCTCAAGGCAACATACACATATGTTCTTGAGTTGTGAGACAAGTTGGAGGAAACGTTCAGCCTGTCACATCAAGGCCAGGAAAGGGCGCGCGAACGCTATTAGGGCTACTATGACAAGAAAACCACTCACATAAATCTGAATCCGGGTAACAGGGTTCTCTCCTGCTACCCACAGATCATAAGTTACTGATGCAATGGAAGGGTCCTTACCTTGTGACGCAAAAGAAAAATGACACAGATTAAGAATTATTGATAAATGACACCAAGAAGGTTTTTCAAGCAAACATGTTGAAAAAATACAAAGAAAGATTGCCCGTACGGTACGCCCCCAAGGTAGCATGCTCGGTAGTGGCGGAGCAGACAAATTATGTTGCCGAGGTGCCCATATGCAGTGTGAAGATAATTGTAGGATGAGATAAGGTGCTAATGAACCCCAAGTTGAATGAAGACAGAAGATCTCAGATAAAGGTGATAATGATGATAATGATTATGGGTGTTTATGGCGCAAGGGAATCTACGGAGAAACAGCGCCATGGAACAAGGTATTTTCCATTTCTCAAGGTGGGGTCAGAGACTAATTTCCCAAGCATTTCACCCTAAAGAATCAGAGCACCAAACCACGGTAAAGCTTGTACCCATTGTATCACCGGAGGGTACCTGGCAGCACTGGTAATTGAACCCCGCACCTCCCACATGCGAGCCGGATGCTCAACCACTTGGCCACCACTGCGGTCACAGATAAAGGCTCTACTCCAAAGCAAGACAATGTGTTGGGCAAATGGGATGTCATATTTTGCAAATTAGATCTCTCTACAGATCGACCAATAAATGCGAAACTAACCGACTAAATTTAGTACTTCAAGAATCAATTGAAAATGAGGTACGGGATATGTTGGAGCTTTGTGTGCTTGAGAGGTTGTGGTCAGCATAAAATGCATCTCTCGTGGTTGTCAAAAAGCCCGATGATACTAACCGATTGTGTGTAGATTCTCGACGGCTAAATGATATCATAGTACCTGATGCTGAACCTATACCAAGAGCGGACGTGGTGTTGGTAAGGTGGCTCACAAAAGCTAATGTCTAAATTTGATTTAGCTAAAGGGTACAGGCAAATACCAACGGAAGATTGGTCGAAAGAGAAGACTGCCTTGTCTTGCTCGGCGGTTTTATTTCAATTTAAATTGATGCCGTTGGTTTGAAGACAGCATCCGCAATATTCACGAAGCTAATGAGGAAGGTTTTGGAGGGGCTTTATAATGTGGACACTATATTGATGACATCCTTGTGGTAAAAGATGCGTAGGACGAGCATGTAATTACGCTGAAAAAACTATTTGACAGAATTCAGCAAGCCAGGTTGACCATAAAACCATCAAAATGTGCGGAGGGCTTTGAAGCCATTTCTTTCCTAAGACAAAAGCTGGGGATGGGCCGCATCGCGACGAAAGACGACATCTTGGTCAATATAGAGCAAGCCTAGATACCGACGACCAAGAAAGAAGTAAAGTCGCTCTTGGGTTTCACTGGATACTACAGCGACTTTATTCCCGATTATAGAACAGACAGACAGACAGACAGACAGACAGACAGACAGACAGACAGACAGACAGACAGACAGACAGACAGACAGACAGACAGACAGACAGACAGACAGACAGACAGACAGACAGACAGACAGACAGACAGGCAGGCAGGCAGGCAGGTAGGTTTGGTTTAAAGGGGTTTAACGTCCCAAAGTGAAACAGGCTGTGAGAGACGCCGTAGTGAAGGGCTCCGGGAATTTCGACCACCTGGGGTTCTTTAACGTGCACTGACATCGCACAATACACAGGCCTCTAGAATTTCGCCTCCATCGAAATTCGATCACCGCGGCCGGGATCGAGCCCGCGTCTTTCGGGCCAGCAGCCGAGCGCCATAACCACTCACCCACCGCAGCGGCACCGATATATATATATATATATATATATATATATATATATATATATATATATATATTGTCACCGGCGAAAATACAGAGAACCAAACTGTTCACTCGGGCGAGGTTTGCCAACACCGCCGCGCTCGTTCTGGACAAAGAAGACGTTCGGCCACGCGCTCGGGAACACAGTTCGACCTCCAGGTGGCGCCGGCAGAAAGTCAGCAGCGTGGCATTGCCCCTCCCATCTAAGAGGCATCGACTCGATGCCGCACGCGAGGGGAAGAAAAAAAAATAAGGCGAAAGGTAATGGCGGGGTTCGGTCCGGGGCTAACGGGAATAAAACGGCTTCATTCGCGCCACGTGGACGACCTCGGACGTCGGGTGTCGAGAGGACCGGGCAGTTTCTTGAGGGAGCACCTCGTAGGTCACCGCGCTGAGGCGGCGTAACACCTGGTACGGACCAAAGTAACGGCGAAGAAGCTTCTCGGAGCGCCCTCGCAAACGGATTGGGCTCCACACCCAGACTTGGTCACCGGGTGTGTAAATCACCTCCCTGCGGCGGAGGTTGTAACGCTCGGCGTCGCGTTGTTGTTGGCACCGGATTCGCTGTCGAGCAACTTGGCGAGCAACTTCGGCGTCACGGACAAATTGGTCGGCATCCACGACAGAAGAGGGAGTAGGATCCGGAAGAAGCATGGCGTCCAGCATGGTCAAGGCTTCGCGACCGTGCACCAAATGGAAAGGAGTGAAGCGCGTCGTTTCGTGAAGCGCAGTGTTGTACGCGAACGTTATGTAAGGAAGTATCCGGTCCCAGTTCGCGTGGTCATCGTCGACATACATAGAGAGCATATCGGCAATTGTCTTGTTAAGCCGCTCAGTCAGTCCGTTGGTTTGCGGATGGTAAGCCGTTGTCTTTCGATGACTGGTGCCACTGAGTCGAAGTACCTCGTTCGTAAGTGCCGACGTAAACGGGGTTCCCCTGTCAGTTAATACGACCGTTGGAGCTCCGTGACGAAGGACAATGTTATGAATGAAAAAACTTGCGACTTCGGCGGCGGTACCACGGGGAAGAGCCTTGGTCTCACAGTAGCGGCTGAGATAGTCAGTGGCAACAGCAATGTACCGGTTACCCATGGAAGACTCCGGAAACGGACCGAGTAAGTCCATGCCGACCTGTTGAAATGGGAGGCGCGGGGGATCGATAGGCTGCAGGAGCCCGGCTGGTTTAGTCGGTGGCGTCTTCCGGCGCTGACATTCTCGGCAGGTTCGGACGTAACGGCGGACAACCGCAGCAAGTTTGGGCCAGTAGTACTTGGTGCGTATGCGCGCCAACGTGCGGGAAAACCCGAGATGGCCCGAAGAAAGGTCGTCGTGGCACGCGCGCAGAACTTCGTCGCGAAGCGCAGCTGGCACTGCAAGCAGATAGACAGTGTCCGTTGGGCCGTAGTTCTTTTTGTAGAGTACCCCATCGCGCAAGCAAAACGATGACAGTCCGCGCTTGAAGAGCCGAGGTGGAGATGGGGCGATTCCCTCAAGGTATTCTATGAGGGGCAGCAGGTCAGAATCGGCCCTTTGTTGTTGGGCAAGGGTGGACGTGGTGAGAGCACCAAGAAAAGCGGAATCGTCGTCGGACTCGTCAGTGGGGCACAGGATTGGGGCGCGGGATAGACAGTCAGCATCGCTGTGTTTCTGGCCAGACTTGTGCACGATGGTGACATCAAATTCTTGTAACCGAAGACTCCATCGAGCAAGCCGCCCCGAGGGATCCTTCAGGTTCGCCAACCAACAGAGTGAATGGTGGTCGCTCACGACCCGAAACGGGCGGCCATACAAGTACGGACGAAATTTCGTAACGGCCCACAGCACAGCTAGACATTCCTTTTCCGTTGTGGAATAATTGACTTCTGAACGGGACAAAGTGCGACTGGCGTAAGCAATCACGCGTTCTAGACCATCCTGCCGCTGAACAAGGACCGCGCCGAGGCCAACGTTACTAGCATCAGTGTGCAGTTCAGTGTCGGCCTCTTCGTCGAAGTGGCCAAGCACAGGCGTACACTGCAGACGGGACTTGAGTTCTGTGAAGGCGCTGTCCTGGTCTTGGCCCCAGATGAAGGATTCAGAATCCTTCGTCAGGCGGGTCAAAGGCTCTGCTAGCCGGGAGAAATTGGGAACAAACCGGCGATAGTACGCGCAGAGGCCCAAGAAACGACGCAGGCTCCGTTTGTCTGTTGGCTTAGGGAAGGCAGCTACGGCGGCCGTCTTTTCGGGATCTGGACTAACACCTCGGGCGCTGATAATGTGACCAAGAAACTTCAGCTCTTGAAATGCGAAGTGACATTTCTCTGGCTTGAGAGAGAGACCAGCGGAACGTATGGCCTCGAAAACAGCACGCAAGCGTTTCAGGTGCTCATCAAACGTGTCAGAGAAGATCACGACATCGTCAAGATATACGAGGCATGTCTGCCACTTCAGACCGGACAGCACGGTGTCCATCATTCGTTGGAACGTGGCAGGGGCCGAGCACAAGCCAAAAGGGAGTACCTTAAACTCGTATAAACCGTCTGGCGTAATAAAGGCGGTCTTCTCTCGGTCGCGTTCGTCGACCTCTATTTGCCAATACCCACTGCGGAGGTCGAGGGATGAAAAGAAGGTGGCATGGCGCAGGCGGTCTAGGGAATCATCAATGCGGGGCAGAGGGTACACATCTTTTTTCGTGATGGTATCCAGGCGCTTGTAATCGACGCAGAACCTGAGGGTGCCATCTTTCTTCGTGACGAGAACAACAGGCGATGCCCAGGGGCTCGTGGAAGGTTGGATGACGTCGTCCTGGAGCATCTGTGTAACTTGGCGGCGGATGGCATCGCGTTCTTTGGAAGACACGCGATAAGGACGCTGGCAAATTGGTCTTTGGTCGTCAGCAACGACAATTCGATGCTTGGTAAGCGGCGTCTGTCGGACCTTGGAAGTTTCCGCAAAACAGTCGCGGAAGGAATAGATTAGGCTTTGCACGCAGTTTTTCTGACTGGCCGAGAGGTGCGGGTTCACGTCAGTCGGAATGGCTGTAGCCGTCGCGTCGGCGAGGTCTGACGTGGTGGATAAAGAGCACTGCCTCGTACACTCTCCAAGCTCGTCAAAATAAGCGACGACTTCTGACTTCGTCAAATGTTGCGGTTCACGAGTAAAGTTCGTGACTAAGATTTCGGTACGACCATTGGCAAGGTCTACTAGGCCTCGGGCGACACAAACTTGCCGAGCGAGTAGCAGGGACATGTTCGCTTCAGCAATGCCAAGAGCGCCGGTGCTGTCAGTACACTCGACTGTGACGAACTTGCTGGCTCGCGGAGGGATTGTTATGTGGTCGTCACATATGCGCAACATTACTTTACAGGGCTCGGTGGTTGTGTTAACGGCTCGCTGGGCGGAAAAAGATACCATGAGTTCCTGAAGGTTTATGATCGCACCATACTCGTGAAGGAAATCCATGCCCAGTATGAGGTCCTTTGAACAGTCAGCTAACACGGCAAAGGAGCCGGTGAAAGTAAGACCACGGATTTGGATGCGGCAAGTGCAGACGCCGATTGGTGTCACGACATGGCCACCGGCAGTGCGGATCACGGGTCCACACCAAGGCGTCAGAACCTTACGGAGTGTCATGGCTAGCTCCCTGCTCATCACAGAAAAATCAGCGCCGGTATCGACGAGTGCGGTCAGTTCATAACTGTCGACGGTTACTAAAATTTCAGCGGAAACTAATCGTTCGCAGCACGTCGGTGGGGTCGTCGGATCGGGTCGTTGACGCTCGGGCCGTCGTGTCCAATCGTCGGGTGGAGGCTGTTGACTTCGTGCAGCGGCGGCGGCCCTACCCCCGGAGGACGCCGTCTTCAGTTTTCCCGCCGAGGGGACGTGCCTCCGAACTGACCGGAGGTTGAGGGCCGACTGGGCGTAGCAAAGCGCCTCGGGGATGGCGATCGCGACTGTCGCCGCTGTGAGGTCGGGGGCGGCACTTGAGAGTTCAGGTACTCCTCTATGTCCCGCGGTCTTTCACCATAGCGCGGTCGAGGCGCGTCCGGTGGGAATCCTCTCAGACCCATCCGCCGGTACGGGCAATTCCGCAGAACATGGCCGGGCTCCCCGCAGTGGTAGCAGAGCGGACGATCGTTGGACGTTCGCCACACGTACGCTTTGCGGAATGGAGGGCACGGGTCCTGCTGCTGCTCGATGGGACGCACGTAACGATGGGGTGATGGTGGTTCGGCAACGGGGCGAAACGCTTGCGGCGCCGGGGCAAGTCGGCGCAGGGCATCGCTGTAGGACATTACGTGCGGCTCCGAAAGGGGTGCTGGGGGTGGCTGCACCGCTCGCCGGATTTCGTCACGGAGAACATCGCCTGTCGAAGGTACGCTTTCTGACGGAGCACTCAAGTGGAGGTGTCGCAGTTCTTCGCGGACAATGCTCCGCACAAGCGCTCGCAGCGCCTCATCCCCGGGGCCTGGCAAGGACGTGCAGTACTGAGCGGCCGCTACATTAGCCTGACGGCCGTATTGGGCACTCCGTTCCTGCAAGGAACGTTCTATGGTCGTCGCTTCCTTGGCAAAGGCGGCGACAGTTCTCGGAGGGTCGCGCATGAGGCCAGCGAACAGCTGCTCCTTTACCCCACGCATAAGGTGCCTCACCTTTGTAGCTTCGGGCATGGCTGGGTCGGCCCGATTGAAGAGGCGGGTCATGTCCTCAATAAACATGGCCACGCTCTCGTTGGACTGCTGTGACCTGGAGCGAAGGGCAAGCTCGGCATTCTCCTGAACGTGGCGAGCACCTCGCGGCGAAAAGCTGCCCAGTTAGAGAAGGACGCCTCGTGGTTCTCGAACCACGTTTTCGCCGAGTCTTGCAGTGCGAAGTACACGTTCAGCAGCTTTCGCTCGTCGTCCCATTGGTTGAACGCGGCCACACGGTCAAAACCGGCCAACCAATCTTCTACATCCTCGAACCGGTCGCCGTGGAAGGATGGTGGCGACCGAGGTGCAAGAAAGACGAACGGCGGGGCACTGCCGAAGGACTGACCTGTCTGGCTGCCAGTGGCGGAAGTCATGGCCCGAGCAGGAATCGTGAGTGGCTCAAATTCGGGTTGCAGGCCTCGCAGGCGACGGCTAGCTTTGTGGACAGGTGTGGCGTCTGCTCGTCGGGGAGAAGCGTCAGGGCTATCGTCCCGGTCAGCGTACATGGGATGATACCCAGCACGGCTCCACCAAAAATGTCACCGGCGAAAATACAGAGAACCAAACTGTTCACTCGGGCGAGGTTTGCCAACACCGCCGCGCTCGTTCTGGACAAAGAAGACGTTCGGCCACGCGCTCGGGAACACAGTTCGACCTCCAGGTGGCGCCGGCAGAAAGTCAGCAGCGTGGCAATATATATATATATATATATATATATATATATATATATATATATATATATATATATATATATATATATATATATATATATATTATGGGGTCACTCTGCATCCAGCCGGCCGGGAAGGCGAGTTTCCGTGCAAGCTACACGCAGGCGTTATTCAAGTACGCAACACGTTTCCCCAACCCGTGGCCCAGAGTCGCAGCCACGGCAGGTCCGGACGAAATAGGCAACGGCAGGGCACACTAGGAAATAGTTTATTATCCTAACGCGAGGTAAAGCACGGTGCGGAAGAATGTTCTATCCGTAACATAGATGTTCAGCAGCTCACCAGGTCGTTGACGTCGTCTGGCGTTGGTGTTCGGGGGCCGGCGGGCAGCGGAAGGGGTCCGTGGGGCACTTCGGTAAGGTCCGGCAGCGAGAGTCGCTTCCCGCCGCGCGTTCCTCCCTTTTATCCCTTCGGGCATCGCTGCCGTGACGTCACGTCAGTGCTGGGGCGGAAATGAGCAGAGTCGCAGGGGTGCCTTCTCTACACATTCCTGGTGGCCAGCGCGCCCGTGTGAGTCACGGGCGCCGCTGGCGCGGGGTACGAGGAGGGGATACCAGTGTATCCCACATCCTCCCCTCCTTATGAAGCCTCCCGAACACAGAAACAGGGGCAACATTACTTGATCTTCTCCGCCTTCCTGGGATCGAGGTTCGAAGTTCTTCAGCTCCCGCCGGTGCATCGGTTGACGGCCGCGCCCCGCCCCCGCCGATCAGCTGCTTCGCTCCGAGGGCTTGGCCTCCCGCACGATGACGCTTGGCATCTTGGTCCCTGTCACGGTCTTCCGAGTGCGCGCGGCTGCGCCGTTCCGGTGAATTCGGTCGACCGCCTCCTTGGCGCCGGCTGCGATGGCTTAGAGGCCAGGTCCATGGCTGCGCCCCTGAGGTACTGGGTCAGGTGGCTTCAGGGGCCAGGGCTGCGGCGCTTTATGGTTGAGGCCGCGGTTGGGCTGCCCTGGCATACCTGGTCAGCAGGCGAGGACCCAGGGTTCCAGTGGTAATGGGGCCCCGCAGGCGGTGGCACACAGTAGGCGGGTGGGCAGCTCCGATGCGATGTGACAGGTAGCAGGGGTTGCCAGGGTGGCGACTGCAGGTCGCGGGCGGGGTGTAGCGTCGAGCCTTGGGCGCGGCGCGTTGCCGAAGCTGGATGGTGGCTGGTAGTTGGTAGTGGAACGGTGTCGTTCTGATGTGCCCTGTTTCTTTTCCATCTGCGCTGAAAAAGGTCAACACAGACGCAGCCAACTCCCGCGGCGCGTGCTGCGTGGCTGTTCGACCCTCTTGATAGTCATGCGGGTTAACGCAAGTCAGTCTTGCGTGACACTGATTGGCATGAGCGGCCCGTACGTTCATGCATCTAACGAAACTGCCTGCCGGCTCGCGCCCTCGATCTAGGCTGCGCAGGCAGATTCTGTTTCTGATTAGGGCGCAAGTTATAGCGGGACGCGGGGTTCGCCGGCTGATCGCAGCGCTCGTTATCTGACTGCGGCGCGGGTCGGGCTGTGTCCTCTACCCACTCATCTCGCTGCACGTAGCGTTTCAGGCCGCATACGTGCACCGGTCCGCCTGTCGGTTTCGACCGCAATTCCTCGAGCCTGTAAACGAGCGAGGAAAGTTTCTCTCGCACGCGGAACGGCCCGATCCATTTCGGCGCCAGCGAGGCCGAAAACCATTTGCTAGCGTCGCTGAGAACGTGCTGGCGTCGAAACACCAGATCACCCACATTGTAGTGAACATCCCGGTGCGAGCGATCGTTTCTGCTGTGCCCTAGCGGTGCTCAGGTTGCGGCGAGCCTTGCGTAAGACCTCCGTCATCTTAGCGCGCAGCTGCGTCGCGTACTCAGCTCGTGCTGACGAAG
Source organism: Amblyomma americanum (assembly GCF_052857255.1). Taxonomy (NCBI): domain Eukaryota; kingdom Metazoa; phylum Arthropoda; class Arachnida; order Ixodida; family Ixodidae; genus Amblyomma; species Amblyomma americanum. Next base: position 137,403,083 of record NC_135502.1, read on the forward strand.
CGACTGGCGTCTTCCTTCTGTCCGATAGAATCCGGTTCATCGGATTCAGCAGCTCTCTACCCAGATTGAGAGAAGATGGCGCATACCCAGTCGAGCGGTTAATGGTCGAACGCAAAGCAAACGCGATCTCCGGCAGATGGAGTCCCAATCTTTGTGCCTCTCAGAGTACGCGACAAGCAAGTGCTTAACGTTGCGATTTACTCGTTCCGTGGGGTTCGACTGAGCATGATAGGTGGTCGTTTTCTTGTGCTTAATGCCGAGTGCAGCGCACGAATCAACGAACACCTTCGCAGTAAAGTAGGACGCGCTGTCCGTTATCAGCTGCTCTTGGAAACCGAACCTGGTGAATACGTCCATCAGCTTCTCCATGATCACTCGTGCCGTCAGCTTTCTAAGGAAAAAAAGTTCAACCCACTTGCTGAAGTGATCCGTGACTACCAGCAAGAACTTGTTCCTACTCGGTGTCATAGGATACTGTCCCTTGATGTCACACGCCGCGATTTGCCAGGGCGTCTGGCTGTTAATCGTATGCATGAGGCCGGGTGGTCATCCGCATCGGGGCTTCACACTTTGGCACACATGGCACGAGCGGGCGTAGCGTATTACGTCCCTTTTCATGCCAAGCCAGGAAGCAAAGCGACACAACTTAGTGTGTCTTGGGGCCGCTTGCATGCCCAGCGATGCACGAGTCGTGAAAGTAGCGTAACAGTGCTGCTCTCAATACTCGCGGTATCACCACCTTGAACGCCTCGTTTGTGTCGCTCTCGAAGGGGATATACCTCAGCAGGACGCCGTCGGAATCCAGCAGATACGAATCCATCGCGCTCACAGCACTACCAGCTGTTTCCGAGCGCTCCGCACCGACAGCAAAACCAGCTGTCTCCGTGTGCGCGGCGGCCCGCCGCCCGGCACCCGGAGCCCTTCGAACACCTTTCGACAAAACGGATCCTTCTGCTGAGCTTCGAGCAGCTCCTTCCTGCAGAACACGATCCCCACGGAACTCGCGTAGTCCACGTGGTTCACGCTCTCGCCCTGGATCAACGATTGGTCCGCGTTCCCTACATGGTCTACGGCTCGGGTCTGTCCCTCACCCTCTCCGGCTGTCGGGCGGTCGGTCGCGTGACCTTCCTCGCACTGGACCGGCGCTCGCGAGAGTGCGTCAGCCACAGCGTTGTTTTTCCCTTTGCGGTAGCGCACGGTGAATTCGTAACGCTGCAGCAACAGGGACCAACGCGCTAGGCGGCCGCTCGGCTCGCTGAGTCGTCTCAGCCAGGTGAGCGCCATGTGATCCGTCTCGATCACAAATGCCACCCCAGCGACGTAGTAGTCGAACTTACGCAGAGCAAAAACTATCGCGAGACATTCCTTCTCTGTCACCGAGTAGTTTCTGCCAGCGTCAACGAACGGCTCGCGAAAGCTACCGGACGGAGAACGCCTTCATGCTCCTGAAGCAACACTGCTGCTAAGCCAAGGTCGCTTGCGTCGGTTTGAATCACAAACTCCCTGTTTATGTCGGGTAGCTGCAACTAAGCCGTTTCAGCGATCACTTTGGTGAGGTTGCGCAGTGCATCCTCTTGCTCGTGACCCCAACTCCAGAGCTCGCCTTTCTTCAAAAGCTTTGTCAAAGGAGCCTGCAGCGCTGCGCAATCTGGGATGAACTGGCGATAAAAGTTCGCCATTCACAGGAAGCGCATGAGACCGGCTAAATCTGTGGGCGACGGAAACTTAAGCAAAGCCTCAAGCTTAAAATCGCACGGCAGAATGCGGCCTCTGTCGATCGTGAACCCCAACAGTGTTATTCGGGTCGCGGCGATCTGCGCCTTCTTCGGGTTCGAAGTGATTCCCGCGGACATAAGCCTCTCTAGGACGTCCCTCAAGTGGCGCAGGTGTTCCTCGAACGTTTTTAAGCACACCACGATGTCGTCTAGGTACGCGAGCGCATGTTGCCACTTCGCATCTCCCAGAACACGGTCTATTAGGCGCTGATAAGTAGCGGGTGCTCCTACCAAGCCAAAAGACATTCTCATGAACTGGAAAAGGCCTCTGTGACAAGTGAAAGCAGTTTTCTCTTTGTCCCGCTCATTCATTTCAACCTGAAAGTATCCGCGGCTAGCATCGAGCGTTGTGAAGTACCTCGCCCCACCTAGGTTGGACACTAGAGAAGAAATGGTTGGTAGAGGGTACGCGTCTTTCCTCGTAACCTCATTCAGCTTGCGGTAGTCCACGCAAAGTCGATATGTATCGTCTTTCTTTGGAACCAAGACTACCGGGAAGCCCCAAGGGCTGTTCGACCTCTCAACAACGCCAGTGTCGATAAGTTCGTCTAAGGCGCTGTCCAGTGCTTTTCTCTTGGCCAAGCTAATTGGCCTAGGATTGCACTTCCAAGGCAGTGCGTCACCCGTGTCTATTCAGTGCCTGACTAGGGTAGTGAGGCCCGGGCGGTCAGTGAATGTCGCGTTGTACTCGTAAAAGAGCGATGACAACCGTGGCTTCTCCCTCTCCGTCACGCTGTTCACTTCCGACAACAAGGGGTGCACTGACCTTCCCTGTGCGGCAGAGCGTCTTTCTACCGCGGCAACCTTCTCCCTGCCCTCTCCCTCAGCGGCGATGGTCCGCTCGCCTCCTGGATCTCGGGCTGGCGGGGTGGATTTTTCAGGGTCTCCCCCCGCTCGCGCCGCGTTCGGAGTCTGAATGGTCTGTGACGCCGCGGACGCTTTCGCGAAAGGCTTCAGGGCGCCTGACGTGCGCTCCCTGTAGCCTCCGCTGCTGATGTCTATCACAATACCTGCCTTGGTTAGGAAGTCTCGTCCAGGAATTACAGGAACGAATAAACAGGGAAGATGAACTAGGTGTTGTCGCCGCACGTGCATTTCCCAGCGAACCACTATCCTAGCCGCACCGCTTGATTGCGCTGTGCCGCTCGCGAGGCGAAAAGTGGTATCGCACTCTCTCAGCCGGATTTTCTTCTCGCGGAGATGCTTTAACACCTCGTCACCGAACAAAGAAGCGCTTGCTCCTGAATCTAGTAACGCGGTGAATTTCTTTCGAGCTATCGTTAGCTCAATGAATGGCGCTGACAGGTCAAGAGAACTTCCTACGCGACATGCCCAAGGCACTAGCAAACCAGGGTTTACTGTGTACGCCGCGCGGGATCGAAGGTCGATCACCGGCGGCTTTGGCCGCCCTCCCGCTCGTGACCAAACACGGTCTGGAGGGCGGCCACACTCGTGGGCGAAGTTCCCCGGCTGGTCGCACCGGTAGCAACGGTTGCCCGGACCCCGACTAACAAGGCGCTGGTCGCCCCGTTCCGGTCGTTCATCTCGAACTCGCGGCGCGGATGGTGGGGGCCGCGTGTCGGCCTCGCGATCTCGCCTCGGTTCGTTCCGCTCTGCGGCAGCGTGTGCTGTTCGCAACGCGTAGCTGAATGGCTTCAAAGCGTGGTCGGAAACTCCCAACCTCTTGGGACACGCTTGTCAGCAAACTGTGCTGACGCTTCAGCTCTAGATGGACTGCGCGCTGAGCTGCTGTTGCACGCGCAGCGCGGCTCAAGTGACAGCGATGCGGGTGGGGGCGGCCGATACGCTCGCGCAGTGAGGTTGTCTCCCTGAATGCGGTTCGCCTCAGATGCCGGCTCATCCAAATCTCTGAACCTGACTCCTCTAAGGTAAGCCATGAAAGTCGGGTTCGCTTGTCTCGTGACACGCTCAACTTTCTCCGTGTTCGTGGCGCTAGGGTCAGCGAGGCGACAAAGTTCGTCAATAGCTCGGACGTATTCTAACAGAGACTCGTCGGGGTGCTGGGTTCGGAGCTCCAGCTCTCTCCTCAAACGCCACTCATAGTTTGCGGGAAGGAATTCGTCGCGGAATCTTGCGCAAAACTCCTCCATTGTCCTCGCTCGGTTGCCGGCTAGTCGGTACCAGCGGGCCGCTTGCTCCGTCAAAGAAACCGGCACAACACGAGCGAGCATTTCGGCGTCTGCGATTCCTGTCACTTGCTGATAATGCAGCAGACGGTCGAGGTACTCGTTTGCTCCCGTAGTGTCGTGGTACCCCGCGTAGGTAGGCAAGTCTACCCTAACACGTGGTGACTGGGCCGGGGCTTGCAAATTGTTTTGCAAAATACCCGCTAGCCTCTGCATAACCTGCATTGCATTCTGCAAGAGCACCTCGGATGATTGCGGACTAACGCCCGCGGAGTTGGGCGCTGCCGCTGATGGCGTCGAATGATGAGGCCTAGGTGCCTCATTGTTCGCGCCGCGGAGCGGCGAGGCGCCCGATGTGGAGCCCCCCATGCCAGG